>NW_025950254.1:0-10094 GCF_021028975.2 Sphaerodactylus townsendi | reverse complement strand
CCTGCCAGCATGGCCAATTGGCCATGCTGGCAGGGGCTGGTGGGAATTGTAGTCCATAACATCTGGAGTGCCAAAGGTTCGCCACCACTTCTATAAAGCATGCCTGTCAATGGGACAGATACTCACTCTGGTCTGAAAACTGGCCACATCCCCAACAAGATTCTGCTGATCGGTTTTAATTATATTTTTTTACAAAAATGAAATCGTGTCTTTAGGCCCCTGTAGATGCATTTCAATAACCTTATCAAAATGCCTTTACTTTCTCTGATGCTAAAGGTTTTCTCAGGGGTGTGTGTTGGGCATGAATTGGAATTGGATCGAATGTTCTCATGGTAGCATTTTCCATGCATTTGTGGCTATTTGTAAGTGATGGTGCTTAGATAAATCTTGCATACACACGCCCCCCCCCCCCCCCCCCCATACACACTTTCACAAACCCCATGGGGACACAGAATATAGCCCTATTCAATCTAGGACACTCAGCTTGCGTAAATGGAGAAGAAAGACATGCCGGGTGGTAGGGTTTGTCCCTAACCCTCACACGTTCCGTCAGTTGTGTAGCCCTGTTTACAAGTTAGAGAGAACGCACATTCACGCCTCGTACAGTGTACACTCGGTTTTTCTTTCCATGCCTTTTGAGTAATTCTGACAGTATGTTGGACGCAAGCAGCCGGGGCTTTGGGGAGGCCGGCTGCTGATGCCCCACCCCCCACCCCAGAACATCAGTGGGTCCTGCCGTCCCCCTCCCCCCTTTTTGTTTCAGGGGACTTGATAGTAGGCGCCATCTTTAATGCTGCTTTTAATAATGCTGCGTTTTAATAGGATGGGGTTATTTTAGATGGAGCCAAAAATTACCTAAATATTTATTGGAGTTTAGCTTTGATTTATGTGCTCCACTCTTGTTTTGTTCACCGCCCTGAGCCCTTCGGGGGAGGGCGGTATAGAAATAGAACCAATAAAATAAATAAATAAATAAGTACAACTTGAACGTGTGATTTAAACCCTGCCTTTATCCCATGACCGGTCTCTGGCTTGATTTGCCAAGTAAGTGTGCACTGGCCATTACAAAGAGATGCGCGCACATGCTTGTGGGAGGTACGTGAACGCCCTGTAACATTCGAACATGGATTGATCCCTACCCGCGCGGGTGCTCGTCTGCACAGTCTGGCACCCTATTTCTTTTTTTTTTTTGTGATGTGGGTTGATTGAGCAATCAGGACTTCGCCCATTTCCCCGGCCAGTCTTATCTGTGGTGAACAAAAGAACACTTGGCAAAAACATTTCTGTTTTCAAACTTGAAGTGCAATCTCAACCCCGTTGCTGGTTTTTGAAATCTGTCTCCCTGTCCGTTCCCTCCTCTCTCGAGACGGAACGACCTCCCCGCCCGTTCCCCCATTTTGGCCCCGTTGGATTTCACCGCCTTCCCACCCTTCTCAGTTGTCCCCCATCCTGTTTTAACTTTCTTTTCTTTCTTTATTTACGTCCATTGCAGCCAGATCTCTATGGCTCACAGATGTGCACAGGGAAGCTTCCAGAGGTGCGTCACAGGCCCAAAAGAAGCTTGCATCCAAGTGCTTCTTTGAGATGTCATAGCTCTGCCGCCGCAGGTTCCATGTGTGTGCAGTAGATTTCATTGCTTGGCTTCTCCCACTTTCCCGTCATCAACTCCCCCCCTCCCCCCGCCCCCAACCTCCAGAGGCCCACGTCACGCATCGTTTTTTGCAGAGAACATCAGTTAGAATGTAGGACCAGGCCGGGCGGGGGGCGGGTCGAAAAGATGGATGCTTTGATGCCTTTGAAATGGCGCTGCTTAGATGTTAATTGTGCAATAAAGAAATTGGTGGGAGGGGTATGGTTGTTTTTAAGATTTAGGAAATTATACTGGATGTTTCAAGGCAGTTCCTTTAGAAGAAATAAAACTCAACGTTTTGGTGCTTGGTGCCTTCTGCTTTGACTCCCCGGTGTCTTTTATTTCCTTGCCTTAAACACAGAGATGTGAAAGGCTGAGGCAAGAGCCTCGTTGCCGTTTTAATTCCAAATTATGACCCCTTCCTCTGAACGACCGAGGAAGTTCCCCAAAGACAAATTAACATGCTAGGAGGCATCTTCAACCCCGTTCAGATCTGTCGTTATCCTCTGAGTGGGATGCGCTTCTCTTGTTCTGCACTAAACATCCAGCGTAAACCTCCTTTCGAAAAGCACCGTGTTGTCCTCCAATTTAGAGTAGCTTTTGATGTCTGCACTGAATCATCGGGGAAATGAGCTAAGCCTTCTCGTCATTGCTCCATGGATGGGCCAGTGTTGATTAAATGATAAATTTCATGCACCTTTTTCCCCCCCGTCACAGTCATAACTTTTTTTTTAAGTTGGATCCAGGTTTTAGCTCTTTGTTTTAGTAGAAGAAGAGAGAATGATTGCACCTGCTGTAGAATTTCTAACTTTAAACTGTCAGGCATCAATCAAAGCCTTGCCAGTTATTTTACGTGTAGCATGGGATTCTGGGTAAGGAGCTGTACGGGCAGGCGACGGAGAAGCTGGCGGAAGGGGCTCAGTCGTCTCTCTTGGTGCCCTTGCCTTTTGCAGGGAATTCCAGAGCAGTGGGCCAGGTTATTGCAGACTTCAAACATAACGAAACTGGAACAGAAGAAGAACCCGCAAGCCGTTCTGGACGTCCTCAAATTCTACGATTCCAAAGAGACCGCAAACAACCAGAAATATATGAGCTTTACATCGGGAGGTAAGTGAGTGAGAGTGACTCAGTTTCAAGCATGACACGAAACCAGGGCTGACCCGTCCATTAAGAGCACCTGGTCGATGAAGGCCTGTCCCTTTAAGGGAGTTTCCCTCGGGACCAGATTTTCACCCTTTCCTGCCCTGGAGTGGAATTGCGCTTTTTAAAAAGGAACATCTCAGCGTGTTCAGGGGCAAATGATGCCATATTGGCAAACAGTTGTAAGCCAGGCAGAAAGATCTCAAATTGGGCATCCCAGCAGCCAAGTTTCCAAGCCCAGCCTCTGTTTCCTTGCTAGCTTGGAGCAACTCTGGATGGCACAGGGGCCACAGGTCTGCCGACACCATTTTAGAGGAGAATTTGACCGTTTTAAAAATGTCACAAAGTGGTGCAGCAGGACCAGAAAAGGCACAGAGGAAAGATCCCTTTCTCTTGCCACCCTGTGGGTTCACACAGCATTCGTAAATTTCCAGATCTTCTCGTAAATGCCCAGATCTTCTCTAGTGCAGCTATTTTGTGAGCCGCCTCGAGCCCTTCAGGGGTGAGGCGGCTTATAAATCTCATAATGAATGAATGAATGAATGAATGAATGAATGAATGAATGAATGAATGAATGAATGAATGAATGAATGAATGAATGAATGTCATTGGTGGCCATCACCATCATCAGATCGCGTTTGGATATGTCCTTTGCATGGACTGACTAGCTCTGTCATTGGTTGCTGCTGGATCCCTGAGGCTTGACTGCCGCCTGGCGCCCCCTGCATTTGGCACTGGTGGCTTGAAGACCTTCTTGTTCCACCGAGCACACTCTGCGGCAAAGCGTGGCAGTTGCTCCTTTTGCTCAAGAGATTTCAGGAACAGAAATGGACGTTGTGAGGCTCCTCCCGCATAGGCGCGGTCTCCGCTGCCCTTACTCAGGATCTCCCCAGGCCGGGGGGATGGGGTGCCCTTACTCAGGATCTCCCCAGGAACGGGGGGGGATGGGGTGCCTTCATTTGTTTTGTTCAGTTTTTAAGGCGCCCTTTCCCTTAAGGTCTCAGGGCACCGTAGAACATTTGCATTACATTAAAATACAGTGAAGTCTAGCCAATAATGCAATAGCACCAATAAATCCTGCTAAGGGAGGATAATTAAAATATGCACTATCCCCATTCAGCCGTTTTCATATACAGGGAGAAGGTGAAAAGACCAACAAGGGAAGGGAAGTAAAGGGAGGAAGAAGGAGAGGGCAAACAAATGGAATGCCGCTTCTGTTCTCCATCATACACCTGCAGACGTGGGATCCAACCAGTTCTCACCACTTCTCTAGAAGTGGTTACTCATTTTTTCTGAGTGCCGAGAGGGGGTTACTAAAGCAACCTCCCTGCCCAATAGGGATTGGAGGTGTGTGCGTGCGGCGGCGCCACTGTTTGAATCCCACCACCATCAGAACCTGTTTTTTAGATTTTTGGATCCCACCACTGTAAACCTGGTGGAACAGCTCAGTCTTACAGGCCCTGCGGAACTGTACCAATCCCTGCAGGGCCCTGGTCTCAGAGCGTTCCACCAGGCTGGGGCGTCACCCCAAGTCCGTCCTCTCTTTCCCAGACAGCGCTGTCAGTCACAAGATGCCACACCCCCTCTTCCTCCCCATTCTGGTTGTGGAGCTGCCATTTATAATTCTCCGTTCCCTCACAAAGCAGCCCCTGACCCCAGCCTCTTTGCCTAAGCCACTGTTTGGGCAAGTAGCTGAAGGAGCAGCAGTGGCGTAGGAGGTAAAGAGCTCGTATATCTAATCTGGAGGAACCAGATATCTAATCTGGAGGGTTTGATTCCCAGCTCTGCCGCCTGAGCTGTGGAGGCTTATCTGGGGAATTCAGATTAGCCTATACACTCCCACACACACCAGCTGGGTGACCTTGGGCTAGTCCCAGTTCTTCTTAGCTCTCTCCGCCCCACCTACCTCACAGGGTGTTTGTTGTGCGAGGGGGAGGGCAAGGAGATTGTAAGCCCCTTTGAGTCTCCTACAGGAGAGAACAGGGGGGATATAAATCCAAACTCCTCCTCCTCCTCCTTCTCCTTCTCCTCCTCCTCCCTGCTGAGCCTCTTCCAGCTGCCTTTGTGCCAACCTTTGTGCCAGTTTCTTGCCAGCGTCATTGTTGATGCCTTGGCGCTGGGTGAAATGACGTTGTCAGCTGGCGATGAGGCCTACACTTGGCTGTATGAGCGGTGGGCCACCTCCAGCCTTGGGCCTTGTCCCGGGGGCTCCTGCTGTGTTTTTGGAAGTCACGAAAGGTGCGGCAGCAGCGGCTGGGTCTAACTTGGCTCCCATGGTGGCAGAGATAGCCCCGTCCTCCTTGTAGGTTCCATAGCTGAGGCCTGGCCAGGCCGACATTTTTGCCATTCTGCAACCATTTGGTCTCTAACGTGCTGTCTCTTTTTGGGTACATTTTAGATAAGAGCGCCCACGGATACATCGCAGCCCATCCTTCGGTGAGTAAACAGCCTCTTATTAGCCGTAAACTTATTTCTTCTCTTTATCTCTGCTTGGCAGTGGCGTACCTGCCTAGGGATAGGGGGTACCCTATGTCCCCGGGTGCCCCCCATTTGGTCACATGGGGGGGCGCCACCATTTCAGTGTCGTTTGCAGGTTTTTTTATTTTTTAGTGTTTTTTACGTTTTGGCTGGCAGGGGGCGCATTTTTAAGGCTAGTGGCACCAAAATCTCAGGGTATCACCCAGAGACTGTCCTGATGATACCACCCAGGTTTGGTGATGTTTGGTTCAGGGGAAACAAAGTTATGAACCCCCAAAGGGGATGCCCCACCCCATTGTTTTCAATGGGAGCTAACATGAGATGGGGGCTACAGTTTTGAGGGTCCATAACTTTGGTCCCCCTGAACCTAACTTCACCAAAGTTGGGTGGCATCATAAGAATAGTTACCAGATGATACCCTGAAATTGTGGTGTTACTCGCTTTAAAAATACACCCCTTACAGGTACCCCAAGAAATTTGCCCTTCTTTGTTTTGCAGTGACTTTGCTCCATTGTAGCCAATGGGGAATTTCTGAGTGTGGAAAAAATCATTGTTTGGTCATGGTGGGGGAGGGTGGCCGCCCATACGGCGGGTGGGGGGGCCCGCCAAACTCAGGTTTTGTCCCCGGGCGCCGGTTTGCCTAGGTACGCCCCTGCTGCTTGGCTTCCGGGTTTAATCTGCCCTGCAGCTGACTTGAAGTAAGGCTAAAGCGAATGTAATTTCCTGGAACAGTTTGTAGTTCAGTTTGAAAGAGCAGCGGGCATTGATCTACTGCTGAATTACAGCAGAAGCCCCAACGACACACTTAAGACGATCCACATTAATGCTGAGTTATAATTGCGAGCGTTCCTCTTCTCAATGCGGAATGGCTGAACAGGGATTTGCCCTCCATATTTTACGCATTAGTCGACTTAATTTTACATACTTGATTATGCTACCGGGGCCGCCACAAGTGGTTCAGCCGCCTGATTCGTTGTGGGGATCTGTATGCAAACGTTTCATAGGCTGAACGGGGCCATTTAGCTAATAATCCCGGCATTTTGGGAAATGAGAATTGCTTTTAAGTTGTGCCGTTTTTAATAAAGGCACCTGTTTTGGCGGTGTCGGAGAATGGCGGCTGTGCAGCTGATAAGTCGAGAGCGGCTTCTTGGAGTGTGTTTGCGTGAAGCCGGCAGCTATTGTTCCGCGGCATTTTTGAACTGTGCTTAAATGTCTGCTATAGCAGCCGCAATGAATTAGTTCTTTTCCTTCGCAGCCTTCCTCTTGCTCCGGTTCAAGTCAGCCGAGCTCAGGAAGACTGGCTGGAGAAGGCAAAAAAATGCATTGACCCCGTTTCCAAGAAAGGCCCCATTGCATGTGCAGAGTGGTAGAGAAGGGGAGTTGTAGCTTTCTGTTGCCCTTTCTGCCTGCCCTCCTGTACCCAGCTCAGACTAGGAAGGTTCAAGATCCTAGCAGTCTTTTGCCTGTAATTTGAGCCTTTTTCAGATGTTATGTCCACACATGCTGGGGGCTAACAAACTGGTCCCTGCAGTCCGCCTGATACAAGCAACTAGGAGCAGCAGTGGCGTAGGAGGTTAAGAGCTCGTGTATCTAATCTGGAGGAACCGGGTTTGATTCCCAGCTCTGCCGCTTGAGCTGTGGAGGCTGATCTGGGGAATTCAGATTAGCCTGGGCACTCCCACACACGCCAGCTGGGTGACCTTGGGCGAGTCACAGCTTCTTGGTCCTCTCTCAGCCCCACCTACCTCACAGGGTGTTTGTTGTGAGGGGGGAAGGGCAAGGAGATTGTAAGCCCCTTTGAGTCTCCTACAGGAGAGAAAGGGGGGATATAAATCCAAACTCTTCTTCTTCTTCTAGATTAGAATCCAGAAGCACCTTAAATACCACTGAGATTTTTGAGGTATAGTCTTTCAAGAGAGAGCCAGAGTGATGTAGTGGTAAAGAGCAGGTGCACTCTAATCTGGAGAACCGGGTTTGATCCCCTGCTCTGCCACGAGCTGTGGAGGCTTATCTGGTGAACCAGATTAGCTTGTGCACTGCAGCACACGCCAGCTGGGTGACCTTGGGCGAGTCACAGTTCTTCTGAGCTCTGTCAGCTCCACCCACCTCAAAGGGTGTTGTGCGGGGGGAAGGGAAAGGAGATTGTCAGCCCCTTGGAGTCTCCTTGCAGGAGAGAAAGGGGGGATATAAATCGAAACTCCTCCTCCTCCTCCTCCTCGAGTCAGATCTCCCTTTGTCAGATTTGACAGCATTGTCTCCTGAAAAATTGTACCCTGAAAATCTTGTTGGTGTCTAAAGTGCTACTGGACTCTAATCTAGTTCTGATGAAGACCAACACAGCCACCCACATAGATACGCGCAGTTGCCACTTCATGTGAACTGGGTAACAAAGATTTTCTCAAGTCAGACCAGGGCCCTGTAAGACCAAGATGTTTTGCCAGCCCTATGGTTGAGGACAGAGGGACCTTAGTTTGCTCCTAGCTGGCCTTCTTTCCTCTCTTCCTTCCCTCCTTTGGGCTTCCTATTTGAATGTATTTGTTTTCCCCCTATTCAGAGTTCCCAGCGATCTCCTTCCCTTCCTGTTCCTTCGCTGCTTCCCCATTATGCTACAATTAGAACTTGAGTTGTCGTCAGTGAGGATTTTAAATGCGTAATTTCACTTTCTTTGAGATCTGTTTGTAAGCTGCCGTGAGCCCGACTTGGTTGGGAAAGAACAGGCTAAAAATCGAAAGTGTAAACAAACAAACAAATAAATTCTGGCTGCAGTTTTGTGATTAACCGAAACCTGGCCGACCTCACTCCCTCTAATCTGCAGAGCACAAAAACAGCCTCGGAACCTCCTCTAGCTCCTCCAGTGTCGGAAGAAGAGGACGAGGAAGATGAAGAGGAGGAAGATGATAATGAACCACCGCCTGTAATTGCCCCACGTCCAGAACACACAAAATCAGTAAGCTGCTAGTAACTGCTTTTGCAATTCTCGGCCCGTAACTACCGTGTTTCCCCGAATATAAGACAGTGTCTTATATTAATTTTTGCTCCCAAAGATGCGCTATGTCTTATTTTCAGGGGAAGTCAAATATTTCTGTATTCTGTTCGTCAGGCATGCTTCCAAACAAAAACTTTGCTACATCTTACTTTTGGGGGTTGCCTTATATTTCGCACTTCAGCAAAACCTCGACTACATCTTATTTTCCGGGGATGTCTTATATTCGGGGAAACAGGGTATAACCAGGGTTTTATCAAAATGCTGATTTGGAGGGAATACAAGGGACCATGAAACTGCCTTCAGTGTAACCAGAGCGTTCGTCTGTCAATATTAGTAACGGTGGATTCCACATACGCCAAATATAATGGGTGTAGGACATGATAGAAAACCTTTCGGTGGGCGGGTGGGACTTCACACAGGTCCTGTTCCCAAAACAAGTTTGGCCCATTTTATTTCCCTCAACCCAGGATTTTAAAAAAATCACTAAACCAACAATCCTTTCCCACAACGCTGGGTTGGAGGCACTCTTGCGCGAACAGAACAGGCAGGGGATACTTCAGTGGTGGCGAACCTATGGCACGGGTGCCAGAGGTGGCACTCAGAGCCCTTTCTGTGGGCACACGCAAACGGTGCCCCCACACACATCTAGGCTGGCCTGGGCCGCTGGGCTCGATTATTAGCATTAAACCTAAGACTTAGTTTTGGGAAAGCAGTGTAGGTAACCCTGTTAAGCACTGTTAAACCCCACTGATTTTCATGTGAGGAACTAAAGCACGATCCTTTACCTGGGAGTAAGCTCGGTTGCTGGCAATGGAGCTTGCTTCTGAGTAAACGCTCCTAGGGTCGTGATTAACCCGTCGGAAGAGTTGCACCGTCACCGACTTCCACCAAGCTTACTCCCGAGTAACACACGCTTCGGAGCCAACCGTTTTTTCTAAACTAAGACCTCAGTATTGAGGTTAAATTGCCAGGTCGGCACTTTGCGATAAATAAATGGGTTTTGGGTTGCAATTTGGGCACTCGGTCTCGAAAAGGTTCTCCATCACTGGGATGCTTTATCTCCCTCCCTTCCACCTGGTCACTTTAAGTTCTGTGCCATCCACTGTCAGGGAGAATCCGCCGCCCACTAACTATTCTGTGCAGGCCACCCAGCAGGCTGAGGGCAGATTCTCTGAGCGCTCGACGGTGTACAAAGTCCGCCGAGCAGCTTTTCTCCCTGTCGCTGCGAGCATGACCGATCTACAGCAACACGCTCATTATTGCCCGGCAGTTGCAGGGAGGTCCCTTTTCCAGGATTGGATTCATTTATTTCCCTACGTGCAACTCATTGAGAATTGGCTGTGGTTCGGTTCCCTCTGAGTGTACTGTGGAATCAGAAGTGGTGTGTCCCCCCCCCCCCCTTTCTTTCAGATTTATACACGCTCTGTGATCGAACCCGTTGCAACTCCAGCGCCAGCAAAAGAGCCCACCACTCCCCAGCCGGAGAACTCCAACACAAACACTTTGTACAGGAATACAGATCGGCAACGGAAAAAATCCAAGATGACGGATGAGGAGATCCTAGAGAAATTACGTGAGTCTTTGGTCACAGCTTGCCAAAATCTTTGCTGCTGGAGTAAAAAAAAACATTGGAAAACTGGCCAGGACTCTACTGGTGTTAAGCACTTTTCATATTGGGGTGCTGTGTGGTTTCTGGGCTGTATGGCCGTGTTCTCGCAGCATTCTCTCCTGACGTTTCGCCTGCATCTTCAGAGGATGGCTGGCATCTTCAGAGGATCTGATGTTGGGAAAGCAAGTGGAGTATATATACTGTGAGGTCAAAAGGTGAGGCCCTCTGAATAGAGTAGCCTGGTATGTGAG
>NW_025950253.1:0-10094 GCF_021028975.2 Sphaerodactylus townsendi | reverse complement strand
ATTCTAATCCCACAATATTAGTTCATAAATACCCTCCTACCTTTTCTCCATCTTTGAACCAAAGGAGTGTTGGGTAGCCTCGTACTTGGTGCGTGGAGCAGATTTCCGAATTTTGTGTACAGTCCACCTAAATTGCAGAATAATTCAATTAATTTTCAATTGCAATGTAAGAGACTACAGTAAGATTTTTTTGCCAATTTCACTAGTCACAGATTCACAGACTGGACTGACTGTGAGAGTTTTTTCTCATCACCAGATTGGAAAGTATCCTTAATACTGAGTTATGCCCTTCTCCTTGCTCTGAGAGCAGGGCTTATGAAAATCAGTTTTGTGAGGCTTCTTCCATTCTTTGGATCTGGACTCCAGTTCTTGTCTTCCCAAGCTTCCAAGGAAGACAGGTCCACCTCCAAGTAGAAACTGCCAATGAACAGTGTCTCTGAGAACAAGGTCTCCATCCCAGTGGGAGAAAGGGTGTTCCCTTGGACAGTTCTGCTGCTACGAGTGAAGCCAGCAAAGAATACCTTCCAATCCACGATGAGAGGAAACACTCATGGTATGGTCTCCATCTTCTGAGGAAGATACTTAACACTGGGACATTGAAAAACTGAAGGATTCCAGGTACAATAGCCAAGAGGTGGAGATATTAATAGGGAACCTCCTGTTGGAGAACTCTTCTGCTGAAAGTGATCTCAGATGTGGCAAACACATCTGGTCTGTAGTGCTTCATAATGATTGAGGCTGAAGTCCATGGAGGCACCCTGCAGGTTTCTTCCACAGGTGTGTTAGTGGAAAGGGCTGCAGAGATAGTTGCCACCCTGGTAGAATGTGCAGTGACCCCAGAAAGTGTCAGTAGGTACTGGATCCTGTAGGCCAAGAAGACTCAGGCCTTGATCCATCTGGTTATAGTCAACTTAGATACCTTCTTTCCCATACTGTGGAAAACAAAGAAAATTAACTGTCTGGAGATAGCTGTATGCAAGATGCACAATGTTTTCTTAAGAGCTAGTTTGTCCCACTTCTATTCTTTAGGATGAATGGGATGAGGACAGAAAGAGGTCTCTGTGGAATATAGAGTTTACGTTCAGCATGATGGAAGGGTCTGTGGTTAGAGTCACAGAGTCATTGCAGAAAAAACAACCTCTTCCTAACCACGAGGGTTGATAGTCCTGAAACCCTCTTGGCCAATGCAATGATGAGTAATAGTTGCTATAACCATGGTAGAGAACTGAACGGAGGTTCCCTACCACTGAGTGGCACAGAGCTGCCTGTGAGAGCTACCCCTGCCAGTGGCTGCCTGATCTATGTAGCATCAATATGGTGTCTGGGTGGTCATTGATGACGAGCAAGGCTATGTTGAAGGATAGGTTTTCAGAGGCTCAAAGAAGCTTTTGAAAAACTCTGAGCACTGTATGGTGGTTTCACAAAGGGAACCTATGCTTAAGTACAAGGGCTGGGAGAGATGCTCCTCTGAGGAAACACTTGATAAGAATCTATCTGCAGACAGGTTGGCCTCCTATCAACCTGAGATCCAAAGACAGGACAACCACTGGTCACCAGAGAGTGTTAGGCTAGAGACCTTCATGGGAAAAGAACCTGAGTCACTTGCTGAAAGAACCTTAACTTTCTTCCTGTGACATGAAGGCTGAGGCTTCATGGCCTTAAGGGAGAACTCATCCTTCCTATTGTTGGAATTTTTGAGCGTGTTGTCCACTGAGGCTTCCAGCAGGGAGACCTTGTGTGCCTTCATGGTGGTGGAGGGTGATTTACATTAATCTTCCTCACTGAAGATCTCTGACCAACCTTCAAGATATTCCTAGGGTCCAACCCCAAGGAGCAGCATTGGGGGTGGGGAGGGGATTTTGGGCTGCAGCAGGAGGAAAGAGGAAAGGACATTGCCTCCTGCTGATGGGAACTGTCAGCAGAAATCTTCAGGATTCAAGTCACAGACATGTAACATGATTAAATTGGAACAAAAGCAAATCAAGCAAGAAGGGTTGAGAATACGACTGGTGTATTCAGGGGATAGGAAGAAAGCAAAGCAAGGCATCAAGAATAAACAAGTTATTTAAGTACTTTGGTGATGAAAATAGGACAACAGTTGGACAATATTTATTTAAAACATTGTTATGCCACCTTCCCACTCGACCAGGTGAAATACAAAAGTAGATTTTTTTAAAGAACCGAGGAAGCAACAAGATCTATAAAAGTGAAAAGGGACAATACCAGTACAAATTGAAAGAATAAAACAGTAGATGGAAGGAGAAAAAAAATAAAAGAAATATTACAAAAAAGGACCCAAGAGGAATGGAGACAGAAAGCAATATCAGAAGACAAAAATGGACAAAAAAGATCAAAGAAAATGTCTCTGGACAGAGAAGCAATAGAAACACTGCAAACTGAGGAGAAGGATAATAAACAAATGATAGTATTATAGATAAAATGCTCAGTAAAGCTATCAGAAGAACTGATCGATGAACAGGCAGAGGAGAATGACAAAGCAATGAATAAAACCAGTATATAGAAGTTGAACATAAACTGAGGAAGGTAAAAGAAGAAAGATGGTTCAGCAAAAGATAAAACAGATGGATAGGTTGTAAGGTTAATTTTATGAGCTGAGTTGGATTTATGCCAATGATGTTCACAACACAAAGGAATACACACTGCTGACACAGGGATAAACCAACAAAAGCGGGGAGACAACCAAGGTTAGGGAGGAGTGGAAATACAGAAAATTGAAGGAAATAGGAGTGACAAAGTTGAAATAATGGAAGGGTACATTACAAAAAAAAGAAGATACAGCCAAAGCAGAAGTTATGATACATGGGTGAATAAAAAAAGAAGCTGAAAACTCATCTGTCTCTACAGATTTTTTTTTAATTGGAAACTAAAAATTGAACAGAAAAGACTAAAGCAAAGATGGGAGTGGTGTGAAGAGGAAAATAAGCAGAATCACGCTTACAGAAATGGCCGTGTAACCAAAAGAATGAGAGTGAACATGGGAAGAGAAGAGAAAGAAAAATAATCTGGAAGAGAAAGAAAACATTGAATAGAAAATTCAGAATGGATAACCAAATAGTCAAGAGTGGGAACAGAAGAAGAAAGGGAAATCAGGACTCAGGAAAAGATAAACAAAATGATAGTTACAGCAATACTGTTAACGAAATGGAGAAAAGACACTTCAAAACTCAAGCAGGAGGGAAAAGAAAGAACTTGAAATGGAAACTACAGAATTGGCCACAGAACCTGAAACTGAAAATACAGAATAGCAGAAAAAAAGAGCAGGAAAATGTTAAGGAACCATAAAAGATAAGCCTTTTCCTAAAATGTGTCAGGTCTTCCTTAATGCATACTTTGCATATAACATATAGTTTTTCCATTTTCCACTTTTTACAGTTGAAGGCTAAGCACATTGCCACTTGAGCCTACATTTGTTTTACTGGACCACCTTTCAATGGTGCACTATATTCACACACATTACACAAAGAGGGTGCTGCATCACATAACTGGGACTTGAGTTCTCTAGTCATGATGGTGTGGGACAGCAAATAATACAATCGACAACCTAAAAGGTCTGTAATTGGCATGTGGCCTGGGAATCTTTTCCTTTAACCTTAATCTCTCACTGACTTAAAAATCAGAAGTTATTACAAAAGTGTTCATCGGTGGGGTGGGGTGATTAACAGCAGCAGACCCTCATCTGGAGAACCAGAAGGTATGCCAATCCTCACACATAAGGAAGATAGAGAGAAATGGGCTCTATCGTTAAGTAAACACTCTAACTTTCCCTCTTTTAAAATAACAAGGCCCAGAGAGCATAGCTGACTTCCTACTGACAACTAGTGAATTTGCCCAAGAAGAATGCCTCTGACATTAAAGTTTGCAGGAATGAGTTTGCAAAGTGCAATGCTGCAGTTGCCCTGCAACACAGTTCCCCACAGCAGATTAATACATTATCTGAGGGTGTGGTTCCATTAAATAAACATCAAAGCACCAGGGAATTCAAATATGAACCTACATGAATTGATTATCAGAAAGCACAGATTTAACACCCTTAAGTTGGTTTGTGGGACTTTTGCAAACGATTTGTCCTCAGTATAACAAAGACCCAGCTGCCTGGCTAATCAAACCTACCTTGCCAATCTTGACCGTTTCAGAATTTTCAAGGAACAGAGCCAGCTGCTCCCAAGTTGGAGCCAGTGCCTTGCAATGGCCACACCAGGGAGCAAAGAATTTGATGAAGTGGCCGCCTTTAAAAGGAAAAAAAATACACAGATATAACATCATGGTTTAGCTCGATGTCATTGAGGCTTGTGATAAGATTCCACATAATATACTTGGGCTTTTTTATTTTTACAAGGAAAAACTTTATTATACTCTCTTACTCTACTGTATCAATACTTATTTCCAGGTCAGGGTTGAAACCCCTGCTTGAATTCCAAGATAACAATAACAGGACAAAACCAGTTAAATAGCCATCTGTCACGCAACAAGACAAATTTGCTGACTTTGCTATTGCAGTTCTGCTGGTCAGGGAGATTGTAAGTTTTCGCCATTTTTCCACACCTTGTCTAATTCCTTTCCACATTTTCTCATAATTGTTTTGTGCAGGGACTGGACTAGATGATCCTGGAGGTCCCTTTCAATTCTATGTTTCCATGATTCTGTGAACATGAGGCAAGCCACTATTTTTCCAACTTCCTTCCCAGTCTTAGTCTGCAACACAGGAATACTTACAGCAGCCATTCTCAACCAGGATTCCGTGGTGCCCTGGGGTGCCGTGAGCATGTCCCAGGGGTACCGCGGCAACACTACCGCCCCCCCCTCATTTTTGTGGTGTCTCCCACCGGCACCAGCAAGGACATGGAGCTGGCCCATGGGGCAGGTCCTGCCGCAAGGTCAGCAGCCACCCCCCACCCCAGTGCTTCCCTTCACCCTGGGAGGGGAAGGTGGGGGTGTGGCTAGCAGGGGCAATGTAAGGTGGGGTGGCGGCAGGGGTACCATGAAATATGAAGAGTGAGGTCAAGGGCACCCTGACCTCGAAAAGGTTGGGAAACACTGACTTACAGCAACTGAACTGGCAGTGGTGGGATTAGCCACTGGTTCTACAGAACCGGTGTGAACTGGCTGAATCCCACCACTGATTACTACCAGAATTTACATTAAGTAACTACCTTGCGCTATATGTGTTTTGAAATTAGCTGCTGAGAGTTCGTACAGGCCATTCTTTGATTCAGGATCTTCTGGAGACTCCAATTCAGATTCTGGCTCCTATTTTTTTTAAAAAAAATAACATTAAGAGAATGCATGGTTAACATTAAAGTATAACAAAGAAAAGAGTTGGTTATATACAATAAAAGCTCTGTTCGCTGGCACTCATGAGGAATGGGGATCGCTTGCTAATTCAATGTGCTGGGTACTCAAGCTGTTCTACCCTGACTCCTAAAAAGGAGTGACCAAAGCCCACTGGAAACTCCCTTCCCCTTCCCCTTAAATCACAGAACCCCCCTATACAGCAAGCCAGGCAGACAAGCAAGCAAGCTGCCTGGGACATGACAGCATGAGACAAGCTGCAGAGGGAAGGAGGGACCTGAAAATGACATCATCTAACAGCGCCAACAGTCAGAAGCTCTAAAAGAATGCGAATTAGAAGGCAACGTGGATGAAACACCAGACCAATATAAAAGACTATGTTGATGCTAATGAAAGAAATAGAAGGCACTTAATTCTAAAAGATTTTATATATATAACAAAATTAAGATTCTTAAATTGAACATAAGTCTCTGTGTATTAATGCAAAAGTAGCACATGCACATAAATCAGAGAGATATTCTCTTGCTTCACAGTAGTGCAATACCAGCATGCTGTTTCACCTCAGCAAATATTTTTTTTTTTTTGCATAAGCACAAGATCAAGTAATGGTCAATGGCACAAGCACTATCTTATACCTAAGGTTAATCTATTACAAATCAAAAATATTGCAAAAACACTTTCGGTCATGAGTTAAAGAGTTTTATTCCTTGATGGTAAATCATTTGCACAATGTGGCTTATGTGTGTCAAAGGGTTCTCATAGTTAAGCAATGCTATGCATAATGTTTCAGATACTTTTCATGTGATAAGGGATTACTCCATGTGGGAATGACCCCATCTCTCTGAAGGTTTTACACTCTCTAAATCACAGGTGTCAAACTCGCAGCCCTCCAGATGTTATGGACTATAGTTCCCATCATCCCCTGCCAGCATCCCCTGCCATGAGTGACACCTATTCTCTAAATCAAACACTAAGAAGAATGGGGAGGATTCCAAACAGTGGTTTAATCGGAAATTCTGCTCATAATATTTTTTGCATAATTTATCTGTATTACAAGAATACTGATCATTGTGGTTGAAAAACTGTCTGTAGTACTTATTGTTCTGTAAGGAATTTACCTTAAGTACATGAAAGTGCTGGTGTCACTGTTCCCCCTGGGGAGTGTTCATGTGATTTTTTTTTTCAAACTGTCAGAAAACTGCTCATGGCGATGGCAAACTGTCAGAAGCCCAGCAACAGACAGACTCATCAAGCTGGCTGAGTGGAGAGCTGGGAGCAGGCCATGAAGGTGTTCAAAGACAGGTGGGTAGGGTGGCCAAGGGGGAGGAGCTTATCTTTTGGGTAATGCTGATTAACAGAGCGTTCTGGATAATTCAGGGCCAGACAACACAGCTTTGAATAGTGTAATGACACTGTATGTCATAAACCATAACTATAAATGTGATGACCACCATTCACATTTTAAGCTGTTTCTAGTAAACAGGCTGATGATAAAACTTAATTCAGTAACTCAAATGTGTTTTGTGCAAAAATTGCTTCTTCTTCCTATGGGAAAAATGCTCTAAGTATAAATAAATACGTGTTCTTACACCTGAGAAAGGCCCAACTATTTAACAGTGCTGGAAGTAGAAGCAGCAATAGGAATTTTTATAATTCATATAATGGAATGGGGAAAGAAAAGGTCGATCCAAGAGCAGATGGGCCCCCCCGTGTTCATTCAGTGCCCCCAATTTTTCTCAGTGTACCCCATACCGCCGAGTGCCACCCTGAGCCCCTTCTGGGGATGGGCGGGGTAAAAATACAATAAATAAATACTTAATATGGGTAGTCTGCATTTGACTGAATGGAAAATAAACTACCAACAATGACTTATTGTCCACATTAACCAACTATTACTGCTCAATGTAAACAGATGGATATTCATTGTAAATGCATCTGTCCTGAAAATGTATACTCTGTTAACTTACAGCAGATTTCTCTTTTAGATTCTGCAACATCCAGTTTTCCAGTGACTGCAAATCTCTACCTCCTTGATACTTCAGCGTTTCTCGGTCTGGTCTGAATAATTTTAGGCTGCAAATATGTGAAGACAATGAGACAAATGTGTTCAAGGTCATAAAAGCTTGGAACATTCTGAAAACAATCACAGTTATCGCATTTGACAAAACTCAAAGAATAGCTGTCACAAATGTCTTTTAATCCCAGTTTTGGGAGTTCCGTCAATTTCAATAACATAACATGCCTTCCAAGTTCTGACCTCTGGCATTGTTCTGTAAACTTTCAAAGAGCTTTTGAGCTAAAGACAGATTTAAAATTGTGGAAGTGGGTGGTTTGAATGAATGGTCTCTGTCCCAACAATATGACATTCTGCAGTCCTAGACTGAGCTCCAAAACTGATTTATTTATTTATTGGACCTCTATCCTATTCCCTCTTGACCAAGGTCAGTTCCGTATAGCTAACAACTTAACATATTAAACAATCAAAATTCATATACATTTAAAAACTACAAATAACAATATCCTTGGTGCTCTAATACATATTTACCACCTGGTGACTACAGAGAGAAAACCTAACAAAAATCAATCAAATCTAATTAATGTCTAAACCAACATAGATAAAACACATAAAATAACATAAAATAAAGATCGAAGCAAAGACTGAGGCCAGCAGCCATATAACTGCTGCTGCCTCAACCATAGGCATGGAGGAATATCTTCAACTTATAAGCCTTGGGGAACTGAGCAAAATCTAGCAGGACCTGTGCCTCTGTAGACAGGACGTTCCTCTAGGCTGGGGCCCCAAAAGCTCTGACCCTGATTGAGGACAGTCGGATGCTTTTAGGGCCGGGGACCGCCAGGAAGTTGTCCCCAGTCAAGCATAATGCTGGGAGAGGTGCACCTGGTTCTGCAAGTTTCTATCACGTTAAAAGAAAAACTGTGTTACAGGCACCTATTGGCTAATGCTTGTGACAGTATCAATAATCAATAAACTTCGGAGTGCTCGAGATCTCTTGTTCTCACTATGCAGAGATAATGGAAAGCATGATGGACCGTAAGAAGCAGGCAAGTGAGAGGAAATCCAAACTTAAAAATCTGCGTGTGCATCGCCAATTAACTGGCGCCTTCCGATTGGCTGGGATAAATTGCGTCACCAGTGAGGCGGGCATCTTAAAAGTGGAGCAGTCGCCATTTTTTTTCCACACTAGCCAGGCACATCTGGAGTAAAACCATGTTTTTTGAAAAAACTGTACATACATCCGGGAGCAGGGAAAAAGTGAGGTAAACGGTCAGATATGGGACAAATCTGAAAGTGAACCAAACTGATCCGTGGCACGGAACTACAGAGTGTGGAAAACTTGCAGAAAACGGAACTGTCCCAAAGAATTGTTCTAGAACAAACCTGTAGTGTGAAAAGGGCCTAAGTCAAACTGAAGAAGAATCGGGAGAATTTGAAACAGTGGTTTAATCCAGAGTTCTGTTTATAATACTTTTTGGAAAAATTCATTGTATTACAAGAATACTGCTCATTGTGGTTTTAAGATGATCTGGCCAACATATGATGTGTACATTTACTTCTCAAAAAGTATGCTGACCAATCAAGATACTTGCTAATCACTGTTATTTTTGGAAGGTTATATGTGTTAACTTCAATGAGCTACCTAAAAGCTGAGGCATACACTGAAAAGAGCCCATTTCAGAATATATAAAAAGGATACACAGGGTTGAATCCAGTGCAAAAATCCTCGATCTTCCAAGCATCCCCCAGCCATTTCCAATCCCAGGGAAATTTATTCCAGGGCTGAGTGACCAGTTTAACCATGTGGCTCAGAAGAATAAAGCAGAGAGGGTGAATAGGGAAAAACTGGACACAGCGTTTAACAGACTTTCCTCTGTGATACACCTCTGAAGATGCCAGCCACAGATGCAGGCGAAATGTTAGGAACAAGATCTACCAGACCACGGCCACACAGTCCAGAAAACCCACAACAACCAAGGGCAAAACTGTTTCCTCCTTCTATAAAAGCAGTGGCGTAGGAGGTTAAGAGCTCGTGTATCTAATCTGGAGGAACTGGGTTTGATTCCCAGCTCTGCCGCCTGAGCTGTGGAGGCTTATCTGGGGAATTCAGATTATCCTGTATACTCCCACACATGCCAGCTGGGTGACCTTGGGCTAGTCACAGCTTCTCGGAGCTCTCTCAGCCCCACCCACCTCACAGGGTGTTTGTTGTGAGGGGGGAAGGGCAAGGAGATTGTAAGCCCCTTTGAGTCTCCTGCAGGAGAGAAAGGAGGGATATAAATCCAAACTCTTCCTCTTCCTCTTCCTTTTCCTTTTCTTCTTCTTCTTCTTCTTTCAACACTGGAGCTCCACTCACATAAGGGGCAGGATGAAGTAATTTTGCTCTCTTTCCCCTCCCTGCTCCAGCATCCTGACTCACATACTTGTGCGGGCCCCACAAACCCCAGAATAAGCTGGCCTGGACTCAAAAATGGCTACTGGGAAGAGGGGGCACCCAGGGGGAACCCAGGAAGGTTTGAAGACTCACTGCTTTTGACTGATAGATAACAAGCTCCAACCCAAGGTCTCCTCTACATCATGCTCTGAATAAAGTCAACCTGTCTATTTGTAATATCTGATACCCGACTTGCATAAGCTGTTATCCCTGTTGCTGTGAGTCACACAGACTCAAAATCATCTATTCCTGCACTTTTCCTGACAACTCCTGTTAAGATTGCTAAACCAGTTATAGAGAGTTCAGAAATGCTGTATTTTGTATTAAGAACAG
>NW_025950252.1:0-10095 GCF_021028975.2 Sphaerodactylus townsendi | reverse complement strand
AGCGCTCTTGAGAGCTATCTGTGCTGTTGTGAATGGCAGTGGCATAACTGTAGTGCTGCTAGGCCATTCCCTAAAGGGTTTAGGTAGGCAGTAGCAGGCAGGAAAGCAAGTCAAGTCCAGGAACATGTTTTGTACTTCAGTCCTGAACTTCTTGACTGAATGAGCATTTGTGCCTCAATCTCCGTCCAAGTCTATCTGCTATACCATGCTACTTCTGTACCAACTAGCTTATTAAGGAGGTCAATGTTAAGAATGCACACAGTACAGAATACCAAGGTTGAGACTGAGGTCCCCATCTTTGAGGGCAGTCAGACATGGGTTGAAGGTTCTCTTCAGTTCCCATGCTGGCAGTACCTGATTCAGATCAGCACCACAATAAATGGGGAACTGGGGAACTGCAACCCACTTCAGACTGTGATACATGGCGGGGACTCCAAACCCAGCATATGTATACCTTGTGAGGAAATGTCCCACACTCCAGGATTCATGCCAGAGTTACAATAATTCGATCTGCGCCCTTTAATGCTTGAAGGTCTTTTATACAGGTTAATAACTGGCAATTGGAAAGCTATGGAGAAATGAGACAGCTTCCCAGGATAGAAAAATTCAATGCCATGGATATGCAGTTAGCTTGGCAGGAGGAAGGCCAACAGTTATTAGCTAACACCTCACCAGAGAATCACACTTACAAGAAAGAGATTTGAAATCTCTTAGACTGTACCTCTTCCTCTTGAAGAGAAAGAGTTGGAATGACCCTCAAGGAAGAGTCAGCCTAGAGGTTATAAAATCTCTGCTGTGGTTGACAGAGAGGTCTCTTTTTATATTTACTAAGTTCTGCTCAGTGGCGGAGTGGCAAGGGGCAGGGGGGGGTGCATTGCGTCCCAGGCACATGCCTGGGGCGGAAAATCGCCCCGGCCCCTCCCCCTTTTCCTTGCACCCCCCGCACCCCCCACAGCGCCCCCGCAGCACCCCCTTCCCACATTTACCTTAGTTCCTTTTCTTTTTCTAGTACTTTTTCAGGCTGAAAAAAGCGGCCTATTTACAGTTCAGGCTCAAAAACGGCCTGAGGAACTACAGTTCCCAGGAGACCTTGGAGCTCACAAAAAAAACACATTGTGCACCAGGCACAGTTTGGCCCAGCTACACCTCTGGTTCTGCTGTTAAGTTCTATCCACTTAACATGAGCAATTAAGCCATGGATGCCATCTTGAGCACATATGGATGAACAACGGGCAGGAAACCCAACCCTAGGAAACTGGGGTAAGAGATTATTTCTAAATACTGCAGCTTCAAGAATCTGTAGCCTATCCTTAGTCTAAGCATAGGATATCTATAAAATGTCAGGAGCTGAAGGTATAACAGCTGCATGGCAAAACCCTTGATTGCCTTAATGGACTGCTGAAGGACTAACAGCAGTCACCTGTTGCATGATTGCATCAGCTATATATAAGAGTCATGTGACCTTTGACTGTACTAGCCATAGGCTAATTAATGTATTATAGTGTATATAAGTAAGCTAACTCAGTTAAGCATGTTCCTTGCTGGGGACAGGACCTAAGCCGAAGGCTCTGTCCATTTAAACTGTATATATTGTATCAATGCCAATACATCCTTTCTTTGCGTGAACTCCCTGGCTCCAGTGGTTATTGCCACACTCTGTGTATGCTCAGTTGCGCCTACACTGTCAACTCGTGTCAGGTTATGGGCCCAGTTGCCGCTAGGCGTCGTACAACCCACTGGTGAGTAACATTGCCTAGTGGGCGGAGCGAAGAGTGTGGTGTAGTCATGACGGGTCCTACTCATGGGCTGCTGTTTGAAAGGCTCAATGAGTCCAATTACGTCTCATGGGCGGAGAAAATGAAATGCTTCCTCATCCGGGAAGGACTCTGGAAAGCTGCACAGAAAGCTCCAGATATGGACGATGATGATGAGGTGGAGGCTGATGAGAAAGCCAGAGCAGCCATTGTTCTAGCAGTGGAAAACAGCCAATTGGTGTTCCTGCGAGATAAAACAACAGCTTTGGGGTGTTGGACTGCCCTGAAAGAGTTGTACCAGAGGACAACAGCGGGCTCCAAGCTGATTCTGGTGCGTAGACTCTTTAATCTCAAGTTGCATGAAGGCAATGTGATTTCCCATCTGCAACAAATGAGAACACTCTTTGCTGATTTGTCCGCTAGAGGTTTGGCTTTTGATAATAATCTGCAAGCTTTGATTTTGCTCTCCTCTCTCGGCACACAATGGGACCCATTAGTGGATGGCTTACAAAGTGTGTCAGAGGATGATTTAACATTGGACTATGTGTCCGGGAGGCTTTTGGAATGGAAGGGGCAAAGGGATTTACGTGCCTACCCTCAGCCTCCAGTGAACAACAGCATCAGCAAGGACCGAGGTGACAAGTCGGCAGAGGCGAATGCTGTTCGCAGATGTTACACCTGTGGAGCAACCAACCACCTAGCGAGGAATTGCCAGTGAGGGCGACAACGACCTAGATGTCAGCAACAGGCTGTGCAGAGGACCGGGAAAGGAAGCGCCTTTCTGGTGCAACGTACCCAAGCACCGAAATCTACGTGGCTTTTGGACACCGGGTCTACAGAACATATAGTAGCAAGGGCAAGTTCGCTGCAGAAGAAGAGGACACCGGATATTGGAGAGGTGACTCTTGCTGACAGCTCTGCAGCTGTTGTACAGTCCCAAGGAGAAGTGTTTTTACAAGCAATGGGGATTACCCTGCAGAACGTGTTACACATACCAAGTATGGCGCATATTCTATTAAGCGTGTCCAGGTTGGCACTGGATGCGTATGTATGTACTTTTACTGGGACAGGGTGCTCCATAGCCAGGGATGGGGACATTGTGGCACAGGGTGTATTAAGTAACAGACTTTATAAATTGACTGTGGACAGTAACACCCCTGTGACCTGTGATGTTCCAACTACTGTGTGTGGGGTAAATGACCCACTGCACCCAGCTAATTGTGTGCACAACTTCCACAGGAAATGTGGGCATGTGAGCTTCAAAGTACTCAAACAAACAGCACAAATGTGTGGTGTGCAATTTGCCAAATGTGATTGTTTTCTAGAGTGCAAAGTGTGTTTGAGTGGGAAAGTGAAAACGCATCCAGTGGCAAGACAAAGCCCAAGGGTAACTAAGGACCCTTTCTCTTTGGTGCACTGTGATATAGCACAATCGTATGGTGTTTCCATCGGGGGTGCAAAATATGTGTTTGTAATTGTGGACGATGCCACACGCTTCACTTTCTCCTATTTCTTAAAAAAGAAGAGTGAAGCCTTCCATGTATTTAAATTATGGCATACAAGGATCTGTAAACAATTTGGATGTGATGTGAAAACAATCCAGATTGATGGTGCTGGAGAATTCCTAAGCAACCAATTTACTGAGTGGCTAAACAAACGAGGAATAGATAGACGAGTGTCTAATGCCTATGTGCATTCTGAAAACGGTTTAGCAGAGAGAAAGATTGGTGTACTGAAACAAATGGTGCGCTAGATGCAAATGCAAAGGATAGTCTCTGGGCGGAGGCATGGGCTTACTGTACGTATGTCATGAACAGATTATTCAGCGAAGCACTCAGTGACATTCCGTATAGGAAGCTGTATGGTAAGGCACCTAAGTTAGACCACCTTCATACTTTTGGTTCATATGCCAAAGTTCTGGTGTCTCCACAGAAAAGGAAGCGAAAGGTGCACTCACAAAGGCTTCAGTTTGTGGGTGTCCAAGTGGGTATGAAGGCTTTCAGGTTCCTATTACCAAATGGTCAGGTACTATTTTCCAGAAGTGCTGAGTTTGAGAAGCATTCTGGTTGGTCCCGTCTGCATAGCAATTTAGACTCCCTGCTGTCTAAGCAAGAAAGTCCATCTGTCATTCTGCCATATGCTGATAAACATATTGAGAGAAGGAGACAAAGAGCTGAAAGTGAAAGTTCTTCTGAGGTAGAGTGTGAAAGACACAAGTCTAGTGTTCCTGTTAAAGCTGAATCAAACTCAGAAAGTGATAAGGAGAAAGAACCAATTCCCAAAAGGTCTGCACGTGTGACTAAAGGGAAACCACCCCAGAGGTTTGGGTATGACACACAACACAAAATGAAAACAGAGAATGGAGCGGTGAATGTTTTACAAACAAATACTGATAAATGGTCTGAACCAAACAATTATCAAGAGGTTTTGCACAGGGATGAAGTTGAGCAAAAGCGATGGTTTGAGGCTATGAACTCAGAGTTCAAATCTTTAATCGACCTAGGTGTTTTCACTGAGGTTGATATGCCAAAAGGAAGAACTCTGTTGGACTCCAGATGGGTCTATAAAAGAAAGCTTTTAGCGAATGGTGAAACGCTTTTTAAAGCCAGACTAGTAGCTAGAGGTTTCAAACAAAATTTTCCTGAGGACTTTACTGAAACCTATGCTGCTACAGCTAGGTATGAATCCATCAGGTTGTGTTTGGCTATTGCTGAACAAAGGGGGTATGTCTCCAAGCAACTAGATGTGTGTACCGCCTACCTGAATGCAAAGGTGGATGAGGAAATATATATGAGACCACCACCTGGTTACAGGTGTAAAACAAATAAGGTTTGGTTACTGAAACGTGCTCTTTATGGTTTAAAACAATCAGCACATATGTGGAGAAACCATTTAGATGACCTGTTGGTGAAAGAGGGTTTTCAAAGTGGTGCCACTGATTCCTGTGTCTATAAAACAGGGAAATTAGGTGCTGAAACATTCCTAGTAGTGTGGGTCGATGACATCATAATACTAACAGAAACCGAAAAGGAACTGAACAAAGTGTTTCAGACTTTAAGTAAACACATTAAAGTGCGCGATCTAGGTGAAATAAAATCCTACCTAAGTATGGAATTTGTACAAACTGCTGAGGGTTTATTACTGCACCAAGAGGGTAAAATAAAAGAGCTCTTGGAGAGAACACAAATGGTTAACTCACTCAGCAAGCAAACACCCATGGTAGTAGGTTTCCAAGAACTAGACAGGACACAAGAATGTGATGACTCCGGTCTCTACAGAAGTGTAATCGGGTCTTTGCAGTATATTGCTTCCATTAGTAGACCAGATATTTCACATGCTGTCAACGTACTCAGTAGACGATGCCAACAACCAACTGAAACAGACTGGACTGGGGTAAAAAGGGTACTGAAATACCTTAATGCAACCATGTCTAAAGGTTTACTGCTGTGTCCAGACCAAACTACCAACATTGCTGGATATGCAGATAGCAGTTTTGCGAATGAAGAGAACAATACGTCTTGTACCGGGTATGTGATAACCTACGCAGGTGTACCCATTTTATGGGCATCATTTAAGCAAAAACTAGTAGCACAAAGCAGCTGTGAGGCCGAATACAGCGCTGTGAATAGTTGTGCTTTAGACATGCAATGGGTGTCTGAATTAGCTAAAGACCTAGTTCTCAAGGTACCAAAACCAAGCATATTATTTAATGACTACAAAGTTGTATACAGTCTCTTAAAGGCGAATCTGTTAAGACCAGAACAAAGTATATAGGAGTACGCTATCAAAACATCAGACAGATGATTCAAACAGGACTCATAGAGGCAAGCTTCCTACCTTCACAGGACAATAAGGCAGACATCCTGACCAAGCCATTAACCTCTGTAAAACATGAAAGAGGCGCAGAGTTGTTGGGTATAACTGATGCATCTCTGAAGTAAGTCAGCCATGTTATGGAATGTAAGGCATACACTGAATTGATATATGTGTAAATGTAACTGTTAATGTGATAAACAAAAATGTGATGTAGGTTTGCCAAGCATCTGGGAAGGGGTGTCAGGAGCTGAAGGTATACCAGCTGCATGGCAAAACCCTTGATTGCCTTAATGGACTGCTGAAGGACTAACAGCAGTCACCTGTTGCATGATTGCATCAGCTATATATAAGAGTCATGTGACCTTTGACTGTACTAGCCATAGGCTAATTAATGTATTATAGTGTATATAAGTAAGCTAACTCAGTTAAGCATGTTCCTTGCTGGGGACAGGACCTAAGCCGAAGGCTCTGTCCGTTAAAACTGTATATATTGTATCAATGCCAATACATCCTTTCTTTGCGTGAACTCCCTGGCTCCAGTGGTTATTGCCGCACTCTGTGTATGCTCAGTTGCGCCTACGCTGTCAACTCGTGTCATAAAAGAAGGGAAAGGGGATTTGTAGTAATTTCACTTTTTATTTTGATCCTTGTTGAGTTAGCTATTTAACCAGACCATGTGTGTATGTTGATAATGTTAGATTCCTTTATCATTTGAATGCTGGCAGCCTGACTTCTAGTCCCATCTCATCAGATCCCAAAAGCTAAGGAGGGTTGACCTAGATTAGTACTTGGGTGGGAGACCACCAAGGAAGTCCAAGGTTGCTACACAGAGGCAGGCAATGGCAAACCAACTCTGAATGTCTCTTGCCTTATGGAGTCACCAGCTGTGACTTGATGGCATTTTCCACCATCACCAACCTGACCTCCGAAGCAACATATACTTAATTAAATCACACATATCCAGATGGAGAAAAGGGAAGGGGTAGCTATAGATCTCTCCATCTTTAGAGTGGATGTATGCATGCTAAACTCAACAACAGCTGGCCAGTAAGAAGCAGAAAACAAAGCAAAAGTCAGAGGCTTTAGGCAGTGCTATGGTAGACAGGGCTGATGGGCTAGTCTTTAGCAAATGATACTCTTTAAGGCTCAAATGTGCTGCAGGTACAACCAGACAATGCTGGTAATGTGCAAGTGATGGAAAGTGGAGCTGGAGTTCTTTCCAAACTCCCACGTGGACATAGCAACAGCGTAAAAATGTAAGAACAGCCCTGCTGGATCAGACCAGTGGTCCATCTAGTTCAGCATCCTGTCTCACACAGGGCCCAAACATTTCCTCTGGAGTTCCATCAACAGAGCTTATAGGCTGGGGCCTTCCCCTTGTTTTGCTTCCCAGCATTGGGATTTAAAAGTTGACAGTCTCCAAACATGGAGTTCCTTTGGTCACCATGGCTAGTAGCCACTGATAGACCTATCCTCCATGAATCTATCCAATCCCCTTTTTAAAGCTGGTTATGGCTGTGGCCATCACTATATCCTCTGGAGGTGAATTCCACATTTTAATCACGCTCTGTGTAAAGAAGTGTTTTCTTTAGTCTGTTCTGAATTGTTGCTCATCAGCTCCATTGGATAATATATTTGATTATGTGTTCCTGCATTGCAGGGGGTTGGACTTGATGGCCCCTGTGGTCTCTTCCAACTCTATGATTCTATTTTAGGAGAGGAAGAAAAAGTTCTGTTTGTCAACTCTTTCCATCCAGTGCATTATTTTTTACACCTTGACCATGTCCCCATTCAGTCGTCTCTTTTCTAATCTGAAAAGGCTTCAGCCTTGCATTATAGGGAAAGTGCTCCAACCCACTAATCACCTTGGTTGTCCTCTTCTGTACTTTTTCAGCTCTACAATGTTCTTTTTGAGATATGGTGGCTGCATTACAGTATTCCAACCGAGATTGTTCCATAGATCTATACTAGGACATTAGAATATTGGCTGTTTTATTTTCAGTCCCTTTCCTAACAATCCCTAACCCAGAGTTTGCCCTTTTCACCACAGCTTGACAGAATTGTGGCTTGCAGGCAGCATTTTCCCATGCTCCTTAATGTGTGACTCCTACTATCATTATCATATTATGGAATGTTTACAATCTAAATTTCAGCAGTGAGAGAGGTAGGAAAGGGGGAAAACGGAATGCCAAGCCAGAAACAACTGTCAGAGAGACTGAGACACACAGCTGAAAAATAAATATAAGTAAAAGCTTTTGGCTGGGGATAAAGTATCGGGATTGTGTTAAAAGCCTCATGGTCAAGGTCATTGTCACTAAACACATAGGTGCCTGTCCATCTCCCTGTACAACCCAAAGAAGTTAATTAGTTGCATGAAAGTGTCACTAGTGAAATAACACTACCCACTATTGATTCAGTGGTAGGTGCCATGCAGGGCACGGATGAGACACCTTTTGTGGTTGGAGAATTTACAATCTTGTGTTAGAAAGGAGGGGGAAACCAAGGTGGATGGTAGAGATAGACAATTTTAGAAATGGGGAGAAGGAGAATGGCAGACAAATGAAATGGGGAGAAGGAGAATGGCAGACAATGAAGACAAGGAGGGCTCTCAGCACAGGGACTGTGTTGGCAGATTTGCATAACATTGTCTCTCTTAGGGGATAGTCCGAATAGCACAGGTTACCCTAATCCTTTCAGACCTTGGAAGCCAAGAAGGGTCAGCCCTGGTTAGTATTTGGAAGGGAGACCACTATGGACTATCAGGGTCATCGCACAGAGGCAGGGCAAAACGGAACTCTACCAGTGAAACTACATTTAGGGAAGAAACAAAAAAAATAATGCAAAAATACTCTTCAAGGGGTTATCCAAAATCTGTTCTAAGTAGAGCCCTTAATAGGATCAAAGGAGCCCCACGCCAACAATTGCTCCAATACAAAAGTAAGAATACACAGTCTAGGAATAACATGGGCATTAAACTATGATTTTAAAGACACTAGTATAAATGACATAGTGGACAAGCATTGGCACATACCGTCCGGAAATTCCAGGATGCTCATTGCCGCCTCTTAATTGGGTTTAGACATAAATTCAGCTTAAGACAACAACTAATAAGAGCAGATATTAAAAATAGACAGTACACTATATCTAGAATTAAAGGATACCATCGTTGTGATTACACTCGCACCATGTGTCCACAATCATTAAACACTAAAGAAATTAAGGATCCAATTAATAAACAGAACATGGAAAATAAATCATTTTCTCAACATGTGAAAACAAAGGAATGTGTCTACATGATTATTCGCCCAGACTTAGTGTACGTCTATCGACAACACGCGGTCTTGAGAGTTAGAATGCAAGAACACGCAAAGTAATATAAGAACAAAAAAAGAAGACTAACCACTAGCTGAGACATTTTATATCTGAAGCAACATGCAGCTCCAGGATTTCCAATTTGTAGTTTTGTACCATCATCAACGATCTGAGAGCAATATAGATATAAAGAGAGTGCTCCTCCAACAAAGAACTAAATGGTCTTATATTCTAAAATCATAACAAATAGGTCTGGAAATAGAGAATTAGATTTTTTTTCTTGTTACCTATATAATGGACTTTGACAGCGCTAGCTGGATTTGGTCCCTTTAAAACACTAAGATAGAAAAAGCAGCTGCAAGTAAATCACTATAGGAAATAGATATATGGAACCACATACCATTCCTTGAATGACATCCATTAAGAGAACAACAACTTTTAGCATGGCGATAATGGCAAATGTAAGTGCATGGCATTTATTAATATTTAATTATTTATTATAAAATAGAATGAAATAGAATGAAAAAATATATATTTAACATACCACCGCTTAAAGTGGTAAACATTTGACACGCATTTATTAAAAAATTGTTTAAAAATCGACACATACAGCTCATGAGAATGTATATATATTTACAGGAATTCAATTTATTATATTGCCACGAAGACGGAGCACCGGTACAAAGTACCGAAAAGTTTTAGTTGAGCCGCCGACTAGCTTCTGCTTGCTGAACTTTTTGTTTGCTGAATACTTCTCCGCATTGCAACAAGGCTCCTTTTAAATGGACTCCTTGAAGGGGATCAGTAAGATTTCAGCCACGTATCCAGAATAACATCATACTCTTTGAAGAATATACTTTGTTAAAATGTCAGCATTAATATCCTATGACTATAGTTTTGGATACAAACATAAGAAAAGCAGGATTAATAATGCTGGGACTGCTTCGAATGTGCACCTAAACTGAGAGTGAACTGTTTTAAGCACGTGCCAAAAAATCCTTGCGCTCCTTTTAAGGAAGTCCACTTGGAATAGTAATATTATAAGCATTGTTGCACTTGTATTTCATGTATTGTAAGATTAGAAATATAAGAGGGTAATACATTGAATGCCACTTTAGCAGCATACGTGTGTCTTGTATTATATTTTCCGGTCCGTTTTTTGACACATAGCTCAGACTAGCCCAATCTCACTAGATCTCAGAAGCTGAACAGG
>NW_025950251.1:0-10095 GCF_021028975.2 Sphaerodactylus townsendi | reverse complement strand
AGGCTGCCGCACTGCCTTGCGCCCCAGAAGGCAGTGCGGCAGCCTTCCAAAACCCGGGACACTTGAAAAAACCCGCGGGGCACGGGACAAGTTGTTTCAAGGCGGGACTGTCCCGCCAAAAGCGGGACGTCTGGTCAGCCTATGCTAGACTTGAACGTAGCTCTTCTACTGCAGACCAACACAGCTGCCTTCTGGAACTATCTTGCTAGTGCTCTGCTGGGTCACATTTCAGGAAACAGGCCCTGAGGAGCAGCAGAGAAGGACAAGGAGTCAGGACACCCACACCCACACACACACACACACCCAGTTATAGATCAATGCCTTGTGGAGAAGGAGATCAGAGAGAGAGTTTGTTCTGCTAGGTCTTGTTGCATTTCCCAATTGATGGTCGCTTCCCAGCAGTTTTGTAGCCGAGGAAGTCAGCAAGAGACAGACCGCTTTCCATTGTAGCCAGTTTGCTGTTTTCATATAAGGGACACAGGAGGAGCTGAGGAAAGATGTCAGGCAGAAAGATGTCACTCTGCGTGTGATCCATTTGACAGTTCTGCAGTTTGGTCCCGTTCCGTTATCCCAGCCTAAGCCCATCGTAGCCCGAGACTGTACAGCCTATTCATCTTCTCAATCTTACACACGTATTGTCAAAGTCTTTCACGGCCGGAATCACTGCGGTGCTGTGTGGTTTCCGGGCTGTGTGGCCGGGTTCTAGCAGCATCCTCTCCTGACTTCTTGCCTGCATCTTCGTCCTCTGAAGATGCCAGCCACAGATGCAGGCAAAACATCAGGAGGGAATGCTGCTAGAACACGGCCACACAGCCTGGAAACTTACACACATAGTTTTGTAAATAAATATTTACCTAGTTAAGCACAACAACATCTTCAATTTGTTATGCTGCTTTCACAATACAATACTTCCCCCCTTCTATCCTTTCTTCATCATCCTTAAGAACATAAGAACAAGCCAGCTGGATCAGACCAGAGTCCATCTAGTCCAGCTCTCTGCTACTCGCAGTGGCCCACCAGGTGCCTTTGGGAGCTCGCAGGCAGGAGGTGAAAGCAAGGGCCTTCTGCTGCTGCTGCTGCTGCTCCCTAGCACCTGGTCTGCTAAGGCATTTGCAACCTCAGATCAAAGAGGATCAAGATTGGTAGCCATAGATCGACTTCTCCTCCATCAATCTGTCCAAGCCCCTTTTAAAGCTATGCCATCACCACCTCCTGTGGCAGCATCTTCCAAACACCAATCACACGTTGCGTGAAGAAGTGTTTCCTTTTATTAGTCCTAATTCTCCCCCCCAGCATTTTCAATGGATGCCTCCTGGTTCTAGTATGGTGAGAAAGAGAGAAAAATTTCTCCCTGTCCACATTTTCTACGCCGTGCATAATTTTATAGACTTCAATCCTATCCCCCCTCAGACGTCTCCTCTCCAAACTAAAGAGTCCCAAACGCTGCAGCCTCTTCTCATAAGGAAGGTGCTCCCGTCCCTCAATCCTTGTGCTGTTATTGCTTGTGGAATTAACAATGTGTCTTTGGCAAAGCAATTCCTCGGGTTTTGCTTTCTCTCTGAATGGCTGGCAGCTCAGCTTTTGTTTTCTAGGCTTCGTAAATGGGGGAACTGTGTCAAGGAGACCCTATCCCAGTTAACAGATAATATATAAGCCAGCAAGGCCTTGGCGAGTTAAGCAATAAAGTCCTGGGTGGGCGGATGATAACGTACGCACACAAACAAAATCCGCTGGGCGGTTCTCCGAGACAGAGTGGCTCCCGTTAATGCCAGCGGGGTTCGTGCTGCAAAACTCTCTGTGGATTGCGCCCCAACTTGATAAAAGGACATGCAACTCAGGGGAAGTGGACTCTGTATTACATATTTTATTGCATTGTGAACTCCATAAAGGGGAAAGGGAGGCTTTAATTCATCCATTGTTTATCCAGTACAGAAATTTAACTAGAGTTAATTCCGATTCAGTTCTTGTGAGAATTTTGCTGGAAGACCGAGTTTCTCTTATATCTCAGCAGGTAGCTAAATTTTGTATGCTGGCATATAGTAAGAGAAGAGTCATGTTGGGACCAAGAGCCGGACCACATGAGGGTGACCGTGGTAATGCTACAAGCTGATGATATTCTTTGTGTGGATTCTGTATCGTGGATTTCTGTACAAATTCGATTTTTCTTTTGTTTATTGTTCTCCCTTTTTCTTGTTCTTCTCTATTCTTTTTTGCTGGCCTAATGGCCGTATAAAAAAACAAAAAAAACCCAAAAAACAACTTGATAAAAGGACAATTATCCTGGCAGCTTCCCCAACCGAGGAACCTGCTGGAGAAACGAACAAAATTGCATATTTGGATATATCTGGATTTCAGCACAGGTGGAGGGGGGATGATGGAAGGCCATTCCAGCAGTGGTGGGATCCAAAAATTTTAGTAACAGGTTCCCATGGTGGTGGGATTCAAACTGTGGCGTAGCGCCAATGGGGCTGGGCGGGGCATGACGGGGGCGTGGCCGGGCATTCCAGGGGCGGGGCATTCCTGGGCGGGGCTGTGGCAAGGACGCAGCCGCTGCGCCGGTCCTTGGGCGGGAAACGAATGCACGCAGGCACAGGCTGCCACGCACGCCGGTGCACCTCCAGCTAGACTGCTTCGAGTTCTGCGCGCTACTGCTGAGAGGAGTGGCGCAATTAAGGCAAAAACCACGTGGCAAAATCACCCATTAGCAACCCCCTCTCGGCACACGCAAATAATCAGTCACCTACTCTCGGGAACCTGTGAGAACCGGTTGGATCCCACCTCTGCATTCCAGATGTTGGCAGCTGGTGGAGGAGAAGTTGCCTCGTGATCTTTGTAGGTGGGGTTTGAGGAATCAGTTTAGGAGGGTTTTATTCCTTAGTGGGGAGAGGGGAATGAAGCACTGAGATAGGAGTTAGGCAAGCCCCTGCTTTATATGTGCTCTTGCGTTGCCCCCCTCAGTGAACACTGCTGATTCCACCTTGAGCCCCCCTCCCTGCAAGGAACCCTCTTTCCTTGGCTAGATCTCTCCTATTGTTCTTTTGGCCGCTCAAACGTTTAAGCATTTTATTATTGTCATTGTGCATGCACAACGAAATTTACAGCAGCATTCCTCGATGCACACAATTTCAGACTCACACATCATCCTCACTTTCCCTTCCTCCACAGCCCCAAACACATCAATACGAAGCCGCGGAGTTCAGCATAGCCACAGCTCTAGAGTAGAAGCTGTCTCTGAGCCTCTTTGTCCCAGTTTTGATAGACCTGTATCGTCTGCCGGATGGTCACAGTTCAAAAAGAGAGTGTGCTGGATGAGACGGGTCTCTCGGAATACTTTGGGCTTTCTTTAGGCTTCGGGAATTATAGAGTTCTTCCAAGGAGGGGAGAGGGCAACCGATGATCCTCTGTGCAGTAGTGATCATCCTTTGGAGCGCCTTCCTATCTGCCACTGTGCAACTGGAGAACCATACACAGATGCAGGAGGTTGAGACACTCTCTATAGCACAGCGGTAAAAGGACACCAGGAGTTTTCCATCCAGTTGTTGTTTCCTTAAAAGTCACAGAGCAGACATTTTTTGACAAATGGTCACAGAGCAGACATTTTTTGGACAGCACCCCAGACCACGTATTCTCCCACATCCCGGATCGGAGGCCAATAATAAATCCATTTTGTACGCCTGCATCTCGCCTTTGGCAGCTTAGTACGGCTGGATCTGTGCCGTCCCAAAAGGGCGCGGAGTACGGAAGAGAATAAGGGACAGAGTCGCTTCCCTTTTTGCGCTGCAAGATGGAACCGTAGAGCCGATGCTGGAAAATTACTTGAACATTGAAAATTATCTGACCTCCCTAGTCCAAAAGTGTATGCACATCCCTTTTCAAAAGGTATCACATCAAAGGAGGCTACCTGAAGGTCAAAACACAAAACGGCTGAGATTTTCGTAAACACAACCCTGTCTAGCCTACCTCAATTCGGGTCCAAGACAGATACAATCCCTGTGACATCTTAGAACCTTTAGGAAGGAAACAAACAAATGATGGTTAAATGGACTAAACAAATTTAAAAATGCCTCGGACTTTACATTCGTCTCTAAACAAGGGGGCAGTGTAATTGATTATTTTTTGATCCCCCCAGGTTTACTCCAGCATACTGAGGATTTTGAAGTTGGGAATTATTTCTTAAGTGACCATCTCCCTATTATCCTTACTCTGAACTATTCTCCCTCGCCGGAGATAAATTTGAACACAAGTCAAGGATTCCATAGGAAAATAACTTGGTCAAGTATTATTGATCATGGCTAGTATTGATTATATTGATTATATGATTTAATTTAGAGAAACGAATCAACGATTGGACGAAGTTCAAGTCTGAAAGATGTAAGTAAAGTTTGTAGATTATGATAATTTCCCAAGTAGGGGAATATATTAAAACCTTTCTTAACCGTCTATTTTAAACAATATTGTTACTGTTTATGTTAATGTATAATTTGAAAACCCAATAAACATTATTTTTTAAAAAAAGTATTATTGATCATGAAATGACAATTTTTCTGCTCTCCCCTACAATACAAGCAAATAAACAGATGATTATGAATGCTAAATCACCCCCTGAGGGGGTAAACTTATATAACCAAATACAACAGGAAATTACTAATCATTCTGCACATTTATCAGTAGTAGTAAAATCTCCTCAAAACAGACCAAGGACCTGGTTTGATAAAGAATCTATAGAAATAAATAAACAAATAAGGCTACTTTATAACCTATTCCGTCAGAATAGGGACCCCAGGTTATACAATCATTTAACATCCTTGAAAAACAATCTAAATAACTTGATAAAGATAAAATCACAACAAAATCTAGAGTATATTAATTCACTCGCCAAGAGAGTAAATGTGCTCCATTTGGAGCAGGGAAATGTCTTTGTATCCTAGCCGTAGTGAGCACCTGTTCTCAAAATCCTGGGCAGAGGATTATACCAAAAAGGTTTTTTTTTTAATGAAAGTGGGTTTCTTAGACAAGGAAAATCAACATTTAGATGGCCTTTCAAAGCTTAGAAACAAGAACCTTCTTATGGGATCTAAAATTTCCCCGCTTAACCAGGTGGCATGGGGGGGGGGATGTTCGCAGGGAAGAATTGGAGTGGGGTGCTGAGAGCAGCAATGGCGTAGTGGTTAAGAGCAGGTGCACTCTAATCTAGAGGAACCAGGTTTGATTCCCCGCTCTGCCACTTGAGCTGTGGAGGCTTCTCTGGGCACTTCAACACATACCAGCTGGGTGACCTTGGGCTAGTCACAGTCCTTCGGAGCTCTCTCAGCCCCACCTACCTCACAGGGTGTTTGTTGCGAAGGGGGAAGGGAAAGGAGTTTGCAAGCCCCTTTGAGTCTCCTTACAGGAGAGAAAGGGGGTGGGGGATATGAATCCAACTCTTCTTCTTCTACCACTGTTGATCTTCCACTGCAAATTGCCCTTTAGATTGTGTTCTTGCCCAACGGGTCTCTGAATTTGGAAGCAAACCTTCCTTGGGGTGATAGGCATGAACTTGGGGATATTTGCAGGAGAAAAAAATCAGTGGGGGAAAGGTCATAGGATCTGGGCTGCTCAATAACCCCCAGCCACAGAACCTCAGAGATCGGCAGCCTTTGAGGCAGGGAGGTACCCCAGTGGTGGGATCCAAAAATTTTAGTAACAGGTTCCCATGGTGGTGGAATTCAAACTGTGGCATAGTGCCAATGGGGCTGGGCGGGGCATGACGGGGGCGTGGGCGGGCATTCCGGGGGTGGGGCATTGCTGGGCGGGGCTGTGGCAAGGACGCAGCCACTGCGCCGGTCCTTGGGCGGGAAACAAATGCACGCAGGGGCAGGCTGCCACGCACGCCGGTGCACCTCCTGCTAGACTGCTTCAAGTTCTGCGCGCTACTGCTGAGAGGAGGGGCGTAACTAAGGCAAAAATCATGGGGCAAAATCACCCATTAGTAACCCCCTCTCGGCACACACAAATAATTAGTCACCTACTCTTGGGAACCTGTGAGAACCTGCTGGATCCCACCTCTGAGGTACCCCTCAGTTAATGTAGCTTCTTGTACCTTGAGGAATTGCAATTCTTACCCTCCTTGGCCTAGTTTGGTACAGCATCTGGCTCCTTGGCCAGATGGTACAGCCTGGCTCTAGCACAAGCCATTCTAATGTGTTGCAGAAATAAAAATAACTCTGTGCTCTTTCCTTGCATGGCACGTCCAGGGAACGAGCACGGTGCTTCCAGCTCTGAACATGCAGACTTTGTCCAAGGCTAGATGAGACCAGAGCAGGCCTTCCTGTCTTTCTTTCCCAGTGGTCAGCAAGATCTCGGTTGGAACTGCCAGCTCCTCTTCAGACATTCTGTGATATCTAATCCAAAGGAGCACAGTGGAAGGGTGGGACGGTCACTCTCTCTGCCTCATCGGCCGAATCCCCACTGAACATTTAATCTAGATGCAACCAAGTTTCAAAAGAGTCAGCACCTTTTCATCCAGGTTCCAACATCCTCACTGCAGCATATTTCTAGTGAAGACGTCTAGGCCTGCCGCTTGGGTGTGTGTCTGTGTGTGTCTGTGTGTGTGTGGGTGTGCGCGCCTGCTGGCAGGGGTGCAATTGTTAAGCTAGCAGCACCAAAATTTCAGAGTATCTATAAGAGACCCTCCTGATGATACCACCCAGGTTTGGTGCATTTTGGTTCAGGAGGACCAAAGTTATGGACCCTCAAATGTGTCACCCCATCTCCTATTAGCTCCCATTGGAAACAATGGGGATGGGGCCACCATCCCCCATAGCTTTGGCCCCCCTGGACCAAACTTCACAAAACCTGGGTGGTATCAGTAGGAGACTCCCCTAATGATACCACCCAGGTTTGGTGAAGTTTGGTTCATGGGGGCCAAAGTTATGGATCCTCAAATGTGTCAACCCATCTCCTATTAGCTCCCAATGGAAACAATGGGGGATGGGGGCACCCCCGTTGGGAGTCCATAGCTTTGGACCCCCTGGACCAAACTTCACAAAACCTGGGTGATATCAGTAGGAGACTGTAGTCCATAACATCTGGAGGGCCGCGAGTTTGACACCTATGACCTAGAAGGAATCCAGGATCATGTTCTCCTGGATCATGATCACGGTCGCCGCATCTCAAAAAGGATATTGAAGAGATAGAAAAAGTGCAGAGAAGGGCAACGAGGATGATTGAAGGACAGGAGCACCTTCCCTATGAGGAGAGGCTGCAGCATTTGGGACTCTTTAGTTTGGAGAGGAGATGTCTGAGGGGGGATAGGATTGAAGTCTATAAAATTATGCATGGGGTAGAAAATGTTGACAGAGAGAATTTTTTCTCTCTTTCTCACAATACTAGAACCAGGGGGCATCCATTAAAAATGCTGGGGGGAAGAATTAGGACTAATCTAAGGAAACACTTCTTCATGCAACGTGTGATTGGTGTTTGGAAGATGCTGCCACAGGAGGTGGTGATGGCCACTCACCTGGATAGCTTTAAAAGGGGCTTGGACAGATTTATGGAGGAGAAGTCGATCTCTGGCTACCAATCTGGATCCTCCTTGATCTGAGGTTGCAAATGCCTTAGCAGACCAGGTGCTCAGGAGCAGCAGCCACAGAAGGCCATTGCTTTCACAACCTGCATGTGAGCTCCCAAAGGCACCTGGTGGGCCACTGCAAGTAGCAGAGAGCTGGACTAGATGGACTCTGGTCTGATCCAGCTGGCTTGTTCTTATGTTCTTATGAATGCCAGATGTGAGTCTATTGAAATGAACTTTTTCCTGATTCTTAGCAGCGAAGTCCCAGGCTGAAATGTGAAAGAGGAAGGGGGACAGCTTTTTTGTTTCCACCTGGGAAAGATTCAGCAGACTTGGACCACCTCCTCCTCAGAACAACGAGGCAACCTGAAATCTAGTCACATAACTACATTTGCAGGAGAAACAGAAACAGATGCTGCTTCTGAAAAGGTGGGCTTTAAACATGAAATGAGTGTAAAGATCTGGAAATCTCCGTAGCAAGTGTCTCCCCCCTTTCATCTTCATCTGACAAGCTAGGCAGAGATTTGTGCTTGGAAAACGGGCCGGCAAAGGTCCTCCCCTGCCAACGCAGGCAGGCAGGCCAATGCAGGTGAGAAAAACCTCTTCTGAAACTGAAACAAATAAGGATTTATTGGAAGGTGCTACTATACAGTATAAAAGCAAATTGCTTGATACATGCATTAATGGTAAAGCCATAGATAAAGAAATTTCTAGAAAGATGTATATGGCTAAGGCAAGTAACACAGTGTTACCGCCAGGAAAATAAACAAAATATTTTCCTGAAGTCAGGTTGCCTGGCTACACTGGCTCCATGCCCGGACGCGGAGACTTGTGTGGTTCAGAAGCCTCCATAAGGCTCATAGAGAATGCTTATGTATGCTTGTGCCAATAATATATGGTTTCCCTCTTGTTTATGCCTTTCTAGGATGTAATAAAAGCCCCTTTTAAGTTGAATTTATGATGTGCCTGCAGTTTAGGATGTTAGTTTAGTTAGGTTCTTCAGTTAGTTTAAGGTTTTGTTATTGTTAGATTTAAGAAAGCCATGCCAATAAGTATCTGTAAAGTCTTGCCCATAAGTATAAGTACGTGTGTTTATCCTTTAAGGTTTCCCTAACGTTTAAGTTTAGAAATGTTATTTTTGAAATTTGTGTCTGAGAATAGAAGCAATAGCCAGTTAAGGTCTGATATTAAGTAACAAGGAAGTTGACTCTGGAATGCTGCTTAGACCAACGCCCAGCCGACCCTTTGATAAGAACAACGACCCTCTTTGGACTTGCTAATCGAATCTGTTGCCAGCACTCAAGGGTCACCCAGCCTTGGAAGATGTCACCCTGTTTTGCTATTGGACTGTTTGAAGTTTTACTCTCAGGATCCAGAAGCTCATTGGACTGTTCACATCCTTACTTCCGGGATCCAAGAATTCATTGCATCATTTAAAGTTGTCTTTGTCTAACGGTTCTACACCCCTTTTCTGGGTTACTGGGAAATGTATAAAAGGGGCTGAGGCACAGCCATGTGGGGTCCTTTTGCTGAGCTGTGCCAAGAGATCACTTGCAATAAAATCCTTCCTGCTTTGAAGAAACGCCTGCTCCCTGCGCCTCATTAAGTTGCTGAGCTGAAATCACTTATTGTTACCTGGTAATTCGCGGTAACAACAAGACACTTAAACAGTTAGCACATATACTTAAGCAGGTAAGATAGGTGCCGCATGGTTCTAAACTAGTCTCCAGTGCAGGGCACAATAGGTTTTGCAGGGGTGCTATGTGGCTGTGGTTAACCCAAACTCATTGAAAAATGTAACCACGCTCGCACTTGTGTTCCCCTCCCTATACAATTTACTCTGTCCTTTGTACCACCATATTTTTGCATCCCCCATATTCTCACCCTTCTTTGCTTCCTTTGCTCCTTCCCACCTCCGGCATCTCTCGCAACAGTTAGCAGAACCTCTTCTGATAAATCTGGAGGATTCGCAGAGATAAACAGGGAAGGCCATTTTCCAGGCTTCTTGTCAGGAGGAATGGTGGGTGAAGGAGCAGCCGGCTCCCGGGAGCATCTCAGAGGATCTTTGCTTCCCCCTTCGGCTCGTAGTACAGACAAGTAGTTGGCACGGGTCTTGCCCAGTTGTCCTTCACAGTTTGTTCAGTCCTTTGCTGCTTCCCAGAGGCCGGCAGCCTCTGTCCCCAGACACGGGGCTTTCCCCGTGGGTGTGTTTGAATGGTATCACCATATCAGCAGGCTTTTTTTTTTCCTTTGAACAAAGGGAAAGAGATGCTGCTTTTGATAAACAGCACAGCTTGGTTGCTTTTTAACATGAATGTGGATGACTACACAAAGGACTCAAAAACTTCCTAGCAAAAATTCTGCCTTCTAGGATGTTGTGGGTTTTCCCGGTTGTATGGCCATGTTCCAGTAGTATTTTCTCCTGACGTTTCGCCTGCATCTATGGTTGGCATCTTCAGGTGAAAATACATAAGAACATAAGAACATAAGAACAAGCCAGCTGGATCAGACCAGAGTCCATCTAGTCCAGCACTCTGCTACTCGCA
>NW_025950250.1:0-10096 GCF_021028975.2 Sphaerodactylus townsendi | reverse complement strand
TGCCTCTAACTCACAAAGCCTTTTGCCATACTGAGCAGCCAGACCAGCACTTCTCCTTTTACTGTGTAGCTGCAGCCTCTATCTTCCTCTGATGGCTCTCTCAGGTGCACAGCATCAGGCTCTGGATAGCAGAGAAGGGCTTAGAGCAGGGGTCTGCAACCTATGGCTCTCCAGATGTTCATGAACTGCAATTCCCATCAGCCCTGCCACTTGGCCATGCTGGCAGGGGCTGATGGGAATTAGCAATCCTCGGCATCTGGAGAGCAAATGGAATACCGAACCCCTAACTTAAAACTTATTCTGTTGCCTGCATCACCTCACGAGGAGCCGGCTCAGGATCCATGGTGCCTCCAGGCTGTGTCAGCATCCTTGTCACCCAGGGACTGGCTCTTAGCACAAGTCAAGATTAGGCTAGCCTAGGCAATCTAGATCAGGGTGATTACCCACATAAAAAGGCACTGATCTGACACCCATAGAAACAACGTTATTGCAACTGTAATTTTATTATACCTATCCTGGGTGCTCCTATTCCTCAAGAACAAACAAACAGGACATCTGTGTTTGGGACCCAAGAATCCTGCAGTCGCCATAGCTTAATCAGGTCATGCCATTCTCAACCATGATCATGGCGTTGTTGTTTTTTTAGAAAGCAGGAGTAACATCTATTCTGGCCCATTTATGTTTGTTTTATAAGCCGATTTAAAGAGAAGCCGATTTAAACCTTCTTGTGCAAAAATGCAAGGGGGTGGGGGTGGGGGGAGATCTCAGGAGGATTGAGGTAGGAAAAAATTTCTCGCGGCTCTTGTTTCTATGCGGGGAGTTTTGCTGGCTGGAGCGCCGGGGATGCATCAGCGGCGGTAAATGGGAGTTTTTGAGCGTTTCCTTTCGGTAAAGGAGCTGCAAGTTCAGTACCATGATCAGCAACCCCCAGCGACGGGGCGGGGGTTTGTCCGTTTGAAGGGGATCGGAGATCGGAATTGGGACGGGTCGGGAAGAACAAGGTCCTGCACCTGACGAAGAGCTTCTAGTCCAGGAAGATTTACCCCACGAAAAAAATATCTTTAAGGTAAAGCGAGGCTATTTTAGGTTGCACAACTTGCTTGCAAGGACTTGTTTCGTCTGGTGCTTTACCTTTTGTTCCCACAACCAGATTGTAACCCTTGTTGTTCTAGACTCCGTGAGAATTTTACTGCATTTAGGGGAAATAATCTAGCTCTTGAATGGTTAAAATCAACAATACGCTGTTAACATCAGTGTATCTGCCTCCGCTTCCATGCTGCAGAATTCAAATAGAGATTCCCAGGGACAGCAACTCTAGAAGGGGAGCTGTGTTAGTCTATTGTGACAAGGCACTAGTCTAGTGCCTTAATCTGATCCAAATGACAGCCTGAGAATCCAGTTTCAAAGCCAGAATTTAGAGATAGTAGAATGCTGAAATTGCACTACTGGAAATAGCAGAGTGCTGTAGAAAATCCCCAATACTGTTCATGCCTTAGAAAGCCAATGTCTCATTTGAGTTAACTAAAAGAAATACATGTCCACCACAAGCAGAAAAGTTCTTTGAAAATTCTGTAAGATGTAACAATTACAGGCATATTTTCACATGCAATATGGCTTGATCTATGATACTTATGTTCATAGCACTACTGAACAAGCTGACAATCTGTATAATTAATGTTTTAAACACTCAGTGTACACAGAAACATCTAGCAGCATATACAACAAAAATTATGGCAGCCTGAAAAGTTATTTTAAGCCATAACCCACTTCATCAGGCTCACGAAAGCCTATTCTACGATAAATGCTTTAATCTTCAGGGTGTTACAAAACCAGACAGGAGTCTTGTGGCACCTTAGACCATAAGACATTTTTATACTGTGTAAGCTTTTGTGAACTAGAGCTCTCTTAATCAGACACATGATATGGACTCTGATGTATGAATGTTTAGTGACTACACTATTTCAGTTCTCTGCCTCCAGATTTATTTATTGTCTTCTTCTTGTTACAATAGTGATAAATGCCAGCATAGGAACCTCAGTGGCATTTTTTAACCCCCACCCCTGGTTCTCTTTTTTGCATTTAGTTCAACTTCTGATCTGATGACAAGCAATTCCTAAGCAATGTTGCTAGGGGAAATCTCCAAGGACCTCCTAACCCAGCTGCTAACTCGAAATGAAGTATTTGCTGTCCTTCTCCGCCTGACTGTCTTTGGGGCTGCCACCTATTTCAGCATAAAGTGGGTATCAGATGCCCTGGATCCCACTCGAAAGCAAAGGATACTGCTAAAGAAACAGGTACATATGTGGATCATATCATCAAAGGTAGCGATGTTAAAAGTCAGCAGCTCCGGCTAGCCACCTACAGAAGTGTAACTATGGGAATCCCAAGAGGGTCACACATGTTTATGAAGGTTATTATTAGAAATACGTCCACATTATGATAAGCTTGGGGGTGATAACATATATTTTTAGCACAACCTATCTCTGCAGCATACAGTGATGGTGATATTTCCTTCAACTGGTTCTTCCACTGCCCTTCTGCCTATGTGTCATCTTTTAAAGACCCTAAATGACAATGGCGGAGGCACCAACAAGATCCACTGCAATGATTATTGTGGGTATCACCTACTTTGACTGCATTGCCTTATACACTGTAATTCACCTTTTGCCTTCGGACGTTTGTCATCTACATTGTTCTCTCAGTCTCCCATTGCATTGTTGATTGGTTGTTTTATAAGGTCTGTTTTATATCCTGTAGTCTGTGAATGAAAAAGGAGGACTGTTAACAAAGTAACTAAGGCCCAAAAATAAAACAGTGCAATTGACCTTAAGTCAGGGCTCTGCCTGCCAATTGAAAAACACTGTCCTCAGGGGCTGTCTGTGCCAGGGCAAGTGCAGCAAAGAACATGAGTTGTCCGCACAAGTGTCAGTCCCATTAGAACAGGTCTGTCAGGTAGTGTAAAGGAACTGGGTTAATCCAATTAGAAACTATATGTGGCTGGAAAGGTAGGAAAGCATCAAGAGTCAGGGGTTAGGCTGGTGTTGGAAAGTGTCAGGCAATCTTTACAGAGAAGATTTGAACCAGATCGTTGTCTGATCTGGAACCATATTAGAAAAGTGGAACCAAAAGTTTGCCTGAGTAGCTGCACTTTTACTGGAACCTGAAGGGATAACAACAATAAAGGTTATAAAGGATTATCTGCTCCCATGATGCTCATCTACTGAAGTAATTATCAGAAGGCCCACTCTGTACCACCCCAACCCCAATATTAAATTGAGTGGTTTTGTATCAAAAGAACAGGGCCTTCTCTGTTATGGTACCTTGAATTTGGGCAGCCTCCTTATGACTATTTGCCGGGCACTGGTTCTATTATCTTTTGGAATCAGGCAAAGGCTTCAATTTTTAATCAGGTATTTTCTTGGCTTTTTTATTTTTTTTGGTCAATCTTAATCTATTTGTTTTACACCAACTTTTTATCATGCTGCTTTTATGTTTTCCTGTTCAGCTGTTCAAATGAAATGTTATTAAATATTTCCAGCTTTTATTGTGTGGGACTTCTGCTCCCAGTGTAGATGTCCCATGAATCATGCAGGGCACATAAATATCTTAAATAAGCAACCAATTATTTCAGACTTTTTGTAGAGGAAAAATAGGCCAGTACTACCTCCCACTCTCTACTCCTGGTCACTGATGACACGTTTTGAGCAGAATCTGGAGATAATGTGTAGCTACCACAACTGTGTTTTGGGAACAAGACAAAGGAGGTTCAGTTGTTTCACATACCATTTCTGACTGTACCATACATTTCAAAGATTTCCAAATAAACTGGAAAGTATGGAGGTAAAGCCTTGTTATATGACAGCAAGCATGGTGTAGCCCCACGCCTCCACATGAAGCCTGTTGGGTGACCTTGGGCCAATCACAGTTCTCTCGGAACTCTCATTCCCACCTACCTCACAAGACCCCTACTCTGGGAAGAGGAAAGGGAATGTAACTGTAAGCTACTTTGAGGCTCCCTAAGGTAGAGAAAATTGAGGTATAAAAACCTACTCCTCTTCTCCTTATACTGCAGTTTAGCCAGTTACGATGTACGCATATTCAAGCAGTTCCAGATGCAAGTCAGCAGCTAGGCAGGACCCGAATGAAGTGCCACAGTGCAAGAATGGGACCCTGATCCTTAGCTTCTCTTTGCAGGCAGAACGCTTGATGAAGCAAATTGGAGTAGAAGGAGTGAAGCTTACAGAACATGAGATGAACATTGCAGCTCACCTGGTGGATCCAAAGGACATAAAAGTAAGAGGAAGAGCTTGTTATTCCCCCAACAAAGACTAGAATAATTTTGGGATGGATGGATGGATGGATGGATGGATGGATGGATGGATGGATGGATGGATGGATGGATGGATGGATGGATGGATGGATGGATGGATGGATGGATGGATGGATGGATGGATGGATGGATGGATGGATGGATGGATGGATGGATGGATGGATGGATGGATGGATGGATGGATGGATGGATGGATGGATGGATGGATGGATGGATGGATGGATGGATGGATGGATGGATGGATGGATGGATGGATGGATGGATGGATGGATGGATGGATGGATGGATGGATGGATGGATGGATGGATGGATGGATGGATGGATGGATGGATGGATGGATGGATGGATGGATGGATGGATGGCCAACACATCAGCAGAAAGGAGTCTGCAAACACTTTCAATCACATTGCATGAATTCAGACCAGAATTAGAAATTATAATCTGGAAATGATTTTTTTACTGTGCAGGGGATGAATATTCGCAGATTTGAAAATTTGATATGCCAGTATGTTGCCTTTGGCATCTCTTGCCAAGTTATCTCTGACGTTTCCAAATGTCCCATTTGCAGGTCTCTTGGGAGGACATTGCAGGTTTGGATGAAGTGGTCAGGGAACTTCAGGACACAGTGATCCTGCCTTTCCAGCAGAAGCACTTGTTTCGTCACTCCAGGCTCTGCCAACCCCCAAGAGGTACACCTTGGAGAAAAGCCAGTCTTAAATAATATATTTCTCACACTTTTTTTTTAAACCACCAGCCAACCAGAGGGAGGGCTGAGAGGGCCTTTTGGTATCAAACTCAAGGAGGCCTCAAGATATTTATATTTTTGGCGATGTGGAAATATCTGAAGCTGTTGCTATGTTTTTGCTCGGTGTACTGCAAGTTGAGCAATAATGATCTTTTTATTGTATTTGAAATTCTTGGCACTGGTTTTATGCCTAATAAAGGTTTTTGGATAATAATTGGATATTTTTGGCATTGGATAAATTTTGCAGCGAATTTTTTTTATTACGGCTAAGCTAAGGGCCTCAAAAGCCCCTGCAGACCAGGCCTCTGACACAGTCTGTCTCCAGTCATTTGCTGGACTCTGAACCCAAGGAGTGATTATAGTAAAGAGGAGTGGACAGCTTCTGGCTTAATGGCAGCTTAATAAATACCCAGCAGTTTTCTAAGAATCATATTTCCCTAAGCGGTAATGAGAGCTATGAAGGAGAAAGTGAAACAGCTTCACAACACTTGTCCATGAGGACACGAGACCAGTTCTGCATTTGCAATGTAAAAGGAGTTCTCTAGTTCCAAATCAATATTAAATGGAATGCAGAAAAGTATTCTATTGAATTAACAAACACTTAATTGGGCATTATCTCTTTAGTGATAAAAAAGCTATATTTCCATGCTTGAAATCTCCGTTAAAACTGAACCGAAGTGAATGTTTATTCAATTTAAACCCAATGTATCCAAGCTTATGAAAGCTTAAACTCATCACACACATATGTAGCCAATCATTCTGTCTGAAGTAAAACATCTTTGTTGTCCCATCAAAGACAAAGTCATCACAGTTTAGACTGTTATTGTTCAACAGCTTCAGAACGAGAAACTGGACCTTTTAAACCATGTAGGTGTGTTAAACGGATTAAAAACAAACAATTGCTAGCATGACAGGAACATAATCTTGACACATTTGCTGATGACTTGGGAATCTAAGCAGTCAAATTATGCCCGCTGCTACATTATGTGCATTATATGGGTCACAATTTGTTTGTGGTGGCTGTCTTCACTGGAGTCTCCATGTGAAGAACATTCCTTTTTACACAAGTGGGAAAATGTGGCAAAAAGAGAAAGCCTGGCAAGGAAAGGGGGAGACGAAGCTTTCATAACATGAGGGAGACGGAAAGGGGGGAGACGGAAGGAAAGGGGGAGATGGAGGTTTTATGAGTTTCTCCTTGCAACAGGTGTTCTGCTTTATGGTCCTCCTGGCTGTGGCAAAACCCTTCTTGCCAAAGCGACAGCCCAAGCTTCGGGATGCAGATTTATCAACTTGCAAGCATCTACCGTGACTGACAAATGGTATGGAGAGTCACAGAAGCTCACAGCTGCAGTTTTCTCCTTGGCAACCAAAATCCAGCCCTGCATCATTTTCATAGATGAAATAGGTAATTTCTACATCCTTGCCTGCTCTTTCAGTTTTCCAATTATAGCCATATCTTATTTATCGTAAACAAGAAAGCAATGTCAGATCGTTAGAGAAATGGGACGTGTGGGTGAAGGGAGCTGCACCCTCTTCTCGCTTGCTTCTTGCCAGTGTGGTGTAGTGGTTAATAGTATCAGACTAGTATCTGGAAGACCGAGGTTCAAATCCCTGCTCATGTTATGGAAGCTTGCTGGATTACCTTGGGCCAATCATATTCTTTCAGACTAGCTTACCCCATGGGGTTGTTATGAGGGTAACTGAAGGAGAGGAGAATGATTTCAGCTGCTGTAGATTCCATTGACGAGAAAGGCAGGGTTTAAGTGAATTAAATAATAATTTTTTCACCATAATCTCTCCTCACAAGCACTTTTTTCACATCCCAGCTCCGTCCTGGGATAAGAATTTGACTAAGGAGAAATGTACCTGAGGGCGTGCTTTGACTACTGATATATTTATCTGAACTGTTTGTAGGTAGGTCTACACATCGTTTCTAACCCAATGTAGCAAATCTGTTTCCTTCATAAGTGATTGGGGTAGACCCAAGTTTAAACAGTCAGGTGAATGCTAAGTGTTTATGTGCAGGCTGGGTGGGGCTAGTGTGCTGCTACAACAACACACAGTACTGAGGAGGCTCAGGGCAGGGTTTCTAGCAGTTTAACAAAGAATAAAGTCCAAGGTTACCAAGTCTGTGGGAGAATCCAAACAGAAGTCAATCAAGGCCAGGAGTCCATTGCCAGGAATACATACAGCAACCAGGAAAATCCAGGTATCAAGGTCAGAAGCCAGTCTGTTGTCAGTCAGGTCTGGAGACAGCAGTGGCTTGCAGACAAGTGCAGGTAGAATCCACTTTGCAGCCACAATTGCAGTTGCTGCCTAAGGCCTTTTATTCCTCAGAGCTACTTGCCTGGGACTGTTCCTGCAAAGGCTCTGGGTAATGCTTAGCCTGTAGCCTTGCTGAGCGATGACTCTCCTTTAAGGCCAGTCTCAATCTCCATCTGCACCTCAGGGTTGCATCTGGAGAGTCAGAGCTGCTAGCATCGTCTTTAGGCCTGCTGATTAGTTCTGAGGCAGAAGCCTGTGTAGGTTCAGGATCTATCAGTTCAGCTGGCTTCTATTTGCAAGGCTCCATTAACCCTTTCTCAGGCGAGCTATCAGCTGTAGCAGGGGCTTCTTCAGAGGAGCTATCAGGTGGGGTGTGGTGGGGTGTGGTGGGGTGGATGACACTTTATGGAGCAGCAGTGGCATAGGAGGTTAAGAGCTCATGTATCTAATCTGGAGGAACCGGGTTTGATTCCCAGCTCTGCCGCCTGAGCTGTGGAGGCTTATCTGGGGAATTCAGATTAGTCTGTGCACTCCCACACACGCCAGCTGGGTGACCTTGGGCTAGTCACAGCTTCTCAGAGCTCTCTCAGCCCCACCTACCTCACAGGATGTTTGTTGTGAGGGGGAAAGGGCAAGGAGATTGTAAGCCCCCTTGAGTCTCCTGCAGGAGAGAAAGGGGGGATATAAATCCAAACTCTTCTTCTTCTTCTCTTCTTTATTATCTTTGTCTTGGATATTAATAAGTATTGTGAGGATCCCAGTTATTTGCTAAAAGGGGTGATTTGGTAATTTTTATGCAATCCTGCTGCATCTCAGACACCCTGTTCAGTTCGATGCAGTGTTCTTCCTTGTACTGGGGCCTTGGTCAGAGACTTTTCAGAGGTGCTACAGTTGTAAGTGAAACACGGTGTTAGGTCACTTGCAGTTTGATCAAGTGAAACCCCTTTTAAAATATTCAGTAACATCAAAACAGGATAGTTTACCTGTAATGTTTGCAACACTTCCCATAGAGATCAAAATTTAGCATGGCTTGGAGAATTTAAAGAACAGGGTGAATTTCAGATTGCACCAGGATCTTGAATCTACAGGCAAATCATTCAGCTATTGCACTTATTCCTTTTATGTTAATAGGAAAACTGGCATTGAGGAAAGGTAAAGCATGAATCTAAATCAAACCTATAAGGCTGAGATTTAAGTTTGCATCTCATCCTTTACTAGGAAAGTATTTGCAAGAACCTGTGCAGGCTTGAAACACAGTGAACATTTATCAAAATGCTCATCAAATGGTAGGCATAGATATGCAATTAGGCAATAAGGATTAGCTTCACCTGAGTGGGTGGGTAAATACTGGATGTTGCCTACCTTTGTATATCTACATTAGTTCCAGATAATTTATTTTCAGACACCTGAAAGATGACAGTCTTTCCTGCTTTCATTAGTTGACGCGGGCAGATAGGCATGCAAATAGATTTGGTGATGAAGATTGCTGATATATGAGACGAAGGCCATTATGTAGCTTTGCGAGATTCTTTCTCGAATGAAAACTTTCACATTTCACCCCAAACATAACTGAGCACCTTCTAATAGCAACCAGGATTCCAGTGGCACCTCTTATGCCCTAACCCTGCCCGTTCCACTCCTTCCACAAAAAGGTCAAGGACAGACAGACAGCTCGGCATGTGGGAACAGCCTTTGAGTGGCGAACCTATGGCGCTCCAGATGTTCATGGACTGCAATTCCCATCAGCCCCTGCCAGCTTGGCCAATTGGCCATGCTGGCAGGGGCCTATGGGAATTGTAGTTCATGAACATCTGGAGTGCCATAGGTTTGCCACCACTAGCACATGCCATTATTTCTGTTGATAACCTTTAGTTGGGTCAAAAAAGAAAACTGTTACCAAGATGCTAGTGGAGTGAAAGTAGATGCCAGTGCAGAGAAGGGCAGGAGTCCAATGCTGAGCCATTCTTTTTATCCCTCTTTACAGATGCCTTTCTGAGGAATCGCTCTGATTCTGATCACGAAGCCACAGCTATGATGAAAGCTGAGTTCATGAGCCTTTGGGATGGGTTGGAAACTGGACCCAATTGCCAGGTACCATCTAGCAGGAACCCATAGGTTGAGTTAACATGAAGCTAGCCAGAAGAAGGCAACTGAATGTCCACGTGTGAATTTTGTGAACTTTCCTTCACCAGCGGGCATTTCCCCAGCCTTTTCTCCTGTTGCAGCACTGAAGAGATATTTGAGGACTTTAAAAGAACCGGATGGATGGAAGGCAGTAGGATATAGTCTGATCTCACCAAATTTCTGATGTTAAGCAGGGTCGGTACTTGGAAGGGAGACCTCCAAGGAAGGCTATGCAGAGGAAGGCATTGGCAAAACACCTCTGCTTCTCACTTACCTTGAAAACCCTTTGCTGGGATTGTCATAAAATCAGCTGCAACTTAATGGCACTTCCACACATGAATGATGTTAGAATATATTGACAAAATCTAGTTGTTCCTCTGAATTCCTAGCTTTTATTTCTTTTTCAAATTCAACAACCTTTACTGGCATAATAATACAATTCTATCAACAGTGAGAGCTTTTTTTTAAACAAGTCTCTGAACTGGGAATTCAGAGGAACTGACAGGTCATGGCAATTGATTATAGCAACCTTATTGCCCAATAGCAATGTCAGATCACAAAGAAAAAGCTCTCTGGTGATGTAGCAGGGAAAATAGGAGATTGCAAAGGGTGATGAAAGGGAAATGGTACCA
>NW_025950249.1:0-10098 GCF_021028975.2 Sphaerodactylus townsendi | reverse complement strand
GATGGGAATTGTAGTCCATAACATCTGGAGTGCCAAAGGTTCGCTACCATGGGAGTAGACAATACTCACCATGTCCAGTTCAGTACAAGAAGAACAGTTGGATTTATATCCCTCCTTTCTCTCCTGTAGAAGACTCAAAGGGGCTTACAATCTCCTTTCCCTCCCCACCCCACAACAAACCCCTTGTGAGGTGGGTGGGGCTGAGAGAGCTCCGAAGAACTGTGACTAGCCCAAGGTCACCCAGCTGGCGTGTGTGGGAGTGCGCAGGCCAATCGGAATTCCCCAGATAAGCCTCCACAGCTCAGGCGGCAGAGCGGGGAATCAAACCTGGTTCCCGGACAGATTAGAGTGCACCTGCTCTTAACCGCTACGCCACTGCTGATTCAAGTGCCCACATGTTTGTGCCCGTGATGCTTCAAAATCAAAAGGCTCATCCAATTTCAAGAACTTTTCAAAGAGAAATAAAAGAAATATGAAATGGCACACAGGACCATATTATTCTCTAGCTCAGGGGTGGCCAGCCCATGGCACCCCAGATGTTCATGGACTACAATTCCAATCAGCCCCTGCCAGCACGGCCAATTGGCCATGCTGGCAGGGGCTGATGGGAATTGTAGTCCATGAACATCTGGGGTGCCAAAGGCTGGCCAGTTGGCCATGCTGGCAGGGGCTGATGGGAATTGTAGTCCATGAACATCTGGGGTGCCAAAGGCTGGCCAATTGGCCATGCTGGCAGGGGCTGATGGGAATTGTAGTCCATGAACATCTGGGGTGCCATAGGCTGGCCAATTGGCCATGCTGGCAGGGGCTGATGGGAATTGTAGTCCATGAACATCTGGGGCGCCATAGGCTGGCCACCCCTGCTTTAGCTTATAGTGGAAATTCAGAATATTATTGGCTCGATCCTGGCCCAGCTTCTCCTGCATAAAACTCAGTGAACAGAAGCAGCAATTTGTTGGAGGTTGAGTGTGTGTGTGTGTGTGATGATGCACGAGATCCTCGCTGTGGCTCAAACCCTTTGTTCGTTCACATCCCCTTTTCCCAATAAAACCCATTTAACAGCAAGCCATAAAATCAGGCACACAAAATGAGACGTTATAAAATAGCCGTCTTAAAGACTACTTAATGGAAGCCTGAACTGTTAAGAACGCCAATAAAATTCAGGGTGCCCGTCAGGAAAATAAAAACTGCTCAGAGTGAGAGAGCGTTGATCATGGTCTTCTCCACACCCGCCAGGGCTGGCTTTGCCCAAAAGGAGAATAAGGCGGCAGGGATTGGGGCAGCGGGGGAGGCTGAGTGGGTGGGATATGGGGATTGTGAATATTTTGAACCACGTTTGAGCCGACCCCCTATTCTGGTGTTGTGCTGATTCATGTCTTGCCAGCTGCTGAGTCACCATCTTCACTTCCTGTCCCCAAAGGGTTTGCTTTCTGGAAAGTTCTGCTGCGTTCTTCCGAATCCAGGGTCAACTTGACTGCAGAAAACAAACCAGCTTGACTGCAGCCAAACGGATCAGGTGGTTTGTGTGCACGGAAAGTGCCGTCAAGCGCACCTTGACTTATCACGACCCCCTTGAGTTTTCAAGGCAAGAGATGCCCAGAGGTGGTTTGCCTTTGCCTGTTTTTGCATAGAAACTCCCTACTGAGGGTAGATGAGCCAGCAGTGTGATGTGGCAGCCAAGAAAGCCAATGCGATTCTGGACTGTATCGATAGGAGTATAGTGTCTAGATCGAGGGTTGTCATTGTACCTCTCTATTCTGCATTGGTTAGACCTCACCTGGAATATTGTGTCCAGTTCTGGGCAGCGCAATTCAAGAAGGATATTGACAAACTGGAACGGGTCCAGAGGAGGGCAACCAAAGTGGTCAAAGGTCTGGAATCCATTCCCTACGAGGAGAGACTGAGGGAGCTGGGGATGTTTAGTTTGGGGAAGAGAAGGTTAAGAGGTGACATGGTAGATATTTGAAGGGATGTCATGTTGGTGAGGGAGCAAGCTTGTTTTCTGCTGCTCCAGAGACTGAGACCAGGTGTCATGGGTTCAAGGTGAAGGGAAAGAGGTTCCACCTGAACATCAGGAAGAACTTCCTGACCGTCAGGGTTGTTGGACAGTGGAATGCACTGCTTGGGAGAGTTGTGGAGTCTCCTTCTTTGGATAGCTCAGAAATTCAGCCCTTGACTATAAATGGAGGTCAAGTAGAGCAGGTGGCTAGTTTTAAATTTAAATATGATTAAAGAGGACTTGACCTGGGGCGTATAGACTGCTGCGGTAGTTAAGAAGGCCCAGCAAAGACTGTACTATCTGAGACTGTTAAGGAAACAACAACTGAATGGAAAACTCCTGGTGTCCTTTTACCACTGTGCTATAGAGAGTGTCTTTACCTACTGCATCTGTGTATGGTTCTCCAGTTGCACAGTGGCAGATAGAAGGCGCTCCAAAGGGTGATCGCTACCGTAACAGAGGATTACCGGCTGCCCTCTCCCCTCCTTAGAAGAATCCCCATAATTCCCCGAAGCCGTTAAGCTTCCAAACACCTTGTAAGGGATCCGCCCCGTCCAGCACGCCCTCTTTTGGAACTGTTACCATCCGGCAGACGATACAGGTCTATCAAAACAAGGACAAAGAGGCTTAGAGACAGCTTCTACTCTAGAGCTGTGGTGATGCTGAACTCCGCGGCTTCGTGTTGATGTGTTTGGGGCTGTGTAGGGATGAGTGGAGGAAGGGGAAAGTGAGGGTGGGGTATGAGTCTGAAATTCTGTGCATCGAGGAATGCTGCATGTCGTTGTGCGTGCACAATGACAATAAATGTTTATGCTTATGCTTTGGAGGTTTTTAAACAGAGGCTGGATGGCCAGCTGTCAGAAGTGCTTTGATTGTGTGTTCCGGCTTGGCAGGGGGTTGGACTGGATGGCCCTTGGGGGTCTCTTCCAACTCTAGGATTCTATGACTTCCGCAGAAATCTCTCCTCTGAGTACCAATCTGGGGCTGACCCTAGTTTCTGAAGGCAGGTCATATGGTAGGACAGTGGTGGCGAACCTTTGGCACTCCAGATGTTATGGACTACAATTCCCATCAGCCCCTGCCAGCATGCCAATTGGCCATGTCGGCAGGGGCTGATGGGAATTGTAGTCCATAACATCTGGAGTGCCAAAGGTTCGCCACCATGGTGGTAGGAGATAGGGAAAGACTTGGACCTGGGCCCTTGAGGAGCCACGGCTGGTCAGAGGAGATAAAACTAGACAAGATCGTAGATAGAGGTTCCGATGTGAGACAAAGGCCACTCCATGTGCTCAACGAAGGGGGGCGGGGGCTGCTGGAAGGGGTCCTTTACAGCCTGTAATATGAGCCAGCCAGGTATCAGTTCTGAACTGGATCGGGATCGGAAGCAGCCCGTCGCAGGGGGAGGTAGAAGCTGACTGTGGGGCTCGTACAGCTGCCCATAGAAGAAGAAGAGTTTGGATTGAATCTGCTGCCACAGGAGGTGGTGAGGGCCACTAACCTGGATAGCTTTAAAAGGGGCTTGGACAGATTTATGGAAGAGAAGTCGATCTATGGCTACCAATGTTGATCCTCCTTGATCTGAGATTGCAAATGCCTTAACAGTCCAGGTGCTCGGGAGCAGCAGCAGCAGCAGCAGCAGCAGCAGAAGGCCCTTGCTTTCACATCCTGCAGGTGAGCTCCCAAAGGCACCTGGTGGGCCACTGCGAGTAGCAGAGAGCTGGACTAGATGGACTCTGGTCTGAACCAGCTGGCTTGTTCTTATGTTTTATACCTCCGTTTCTCTCCTATATGGAGACTGCGCGGGATCTTTACAATCCCCCCCCCAAAACAAACACTTGCAGAGGTGGGTGGGGCTGAGAGAGCTCTGGAGAACTATGACTAGTCCAAGGTCACCCAGCTGGCATCTGTGGGAGTGCACAGGCTAATCTAATTCACCAGATAAGCCTCCACAGCTCAAGTGGCAGAGCGGGGAATCAAACCCAGTTCTCCAGATTAGAATGCACCTGCTCTTAACCACTACACCACTCTGGCTCTGGGAAGCGTGGCCGCGCAGGGTGGGAAGGGTGAATCGGTCTCCTTTTTAAGACACCGATTTTCCTTTTTTGCACAGCCACACGCAAGTTACCGAGCAGTTAAAACGCGCAGGAGTGCATCGTGGCTCGGGAGAAAGCGTTCGCAGGCTGAGTGGTCGCCGGTTGGCATCCTCTCTCTGGCAACAGATACTGGACTGTACAGTTAGTGAATTCGAAACTCATGGTCCGTCTCGTCTGGCATCCTGTCTAACACCGTGGCCAGCCACTTCCTCTAGACTAGAGCTGACAATTACATCCCCACGTGACCCAGCTAATGGCCCCTGTGTCAAATACCCCCTCCTGTGTCAAATACCCCCTGGAGGAACCGGGTTTGATTCCCCGCTCTGCTGCCTGAGCTGTGGGGGGTTATCTGGGGAACTAGATTAGCCTGTACACTCCCACACACGCCAGCTGGGTGACCTTGGGCTAGTCACAGCTTCTCGGAGCTCTCTCAGCCCCACCCACCTCACAGGGTGTTTGTTGTGAGGGGGGAAGGGCAAGGAGATTGTCAGCCCCTTTGAGTCTCCTGCAGGAGAGAAAGGGGGGATATAAATCCAAACTCCTCCTCCTCCTCCTCCTCCTCCTCCTTCCTCCTTATTATTCAGTTCGGCCATTAATTCCCTACTTTCCCAACACAGAGTCTTTGTGAGGGTTGACAGTCCGAAGGTAACAATACAAAGCCGAATAATAGCCATGCAGATGGAATCAGTCGAGGTAAAACAAACATGCAAACAAACCCACCTGGGCTTGCGAGGCCTTCATGGCTCTGATGGCAAAGTGAGTAGGTTGCAGACAATGGTGTGCTTGTGTTGGTTCTTGTGTAAATGAAATGCAAATTTCAGCCTGACTGTTGTTGAGCTGTTGGGTTAAAAACAACTAGTTGCCAGGTGGGCAGGCGGAGAGGAAGGATATCTGTCTCTCCCTTTCCCCCTTCTTTCTCTTGGCCCTGGCTGTGCGTGGTGTTCTGCACCCACCTGTGTTTGGCTGGCGATTTTCCTGGAGTTGCCCATCCACTCACCTGCCAGTCCTCTGCCACCCTCAACATTGCATTTGTAGCCAGCAATCCAACTCCACTGGGTTGACTTTATAATTCATTAATCTGTGCCTTATCTGTGAGAGCATATAATTTCCGTGGCCAAGGGGGAGTCATCTGAAAAGCTTCTTTCTTTCTTTCTTTCTTTCTTTCTTTCTTTCTTTCTTTCTTTCTTTCTTTCTTTCTTTCTTTCTTTCTTTCTTTCTTTCTTTCTTTCCTGTCAAATTGGTCTAGCTGCCCAGGAATCTCATAATGTAAGAGATACTCACCTCCTTTTGTTTTCTGTTTCCGACTTTCCACCCTGGCGACTGAAACTTTAAAAACACATTTCCATTACTATGCTTGACCTGGTTTTCTCTAGATATAGTGTTTAAAATCAGGTTGTCATTAATTAAAGATCCTTGGTTAACTTCCTGACTTGTTAATTAAGCGATTAAGTAATATTTGCATATTACTTGCTGTATGGCCTCATTAATGACCTATTCACGTACCTTTCGTATAATATGTTAATGATTATTTATGTAGTCAGATGTTTCAAAGTTCTTTGTGAACATCACCTTGTTATGAACCTTACCCCACCCCTGTAAAGTAGGCCAATATTGTTAATCTTATATTTCTAGTGAAGGACTGAAAGTTAACAGTACTGGCCTACTTTACCTCTGGAATTCTCTCCCCAGACCGGCCCGCCTCTTCCCATTCCCTTGCTGTCTTCTACCCGCAGGCGAAGACTTCCCTAGTTTGTGTGGCATTCCTTCAGTGATCCCTCCTTCCCCTTCCCACTTTTAATTGCTGATTTTATGTCTATGTGTCTTATTTTAATTCTGTTTTGAATTTGTTTTAATGAGGTGGGTTTGGGGAAGTGGTTGATTTTAATGGTTTCAAAAGGTGAATTTATCATGCTTGTTTTAAATATGATTTTTTTTTCATGTTTGTATGTATGTTTCCTGCCTTCGTGGCCCTTGCAAGATATAAATTATGTAAATGTTATTAATATGTGTTCTGTACTTGACTGTATCACTAGTTCAAGGTTTCAATATAGGGATGGACCTCTGACTTGAATTGTCCAGGTAGATGTGGGGGGGGGGACATTTCCAAATACTTCTCCGTCCTGTGAAATCCTCTGCTAGACAGAAAGCAAACATGTCAGAGTGTTCTGAAATGCTAGATATCTCTGTTTGGGGAATCCCAACTCTCTTAGTGTTTTATTCCCCTTAGCTAGGATTTCTCAGTGCTCTCTATGTGTAGCATCTTTTTCTTAAAAAAAAACAAGCATAATTGCAGTTATTCCCATTATACTGGTGGTAACGCAGAAGCCGAGAGAATATGGAGGCAGTTTTGATTCCTGGGCCCAAAACAAACAAACAAACAAACAAACAAACACACACACACACACACACACACACACACAGAATTGGGATGAGGGACACCTGGCTTGACAGCAGTACATGTGAAAGGGAAACTGGGAGTCTTAGTAGACTACAAACTGAACATGAGACAGCAGTGTGACGCAGCAGCCACGAAGGCCAATGCAATAAGGGGCTGCATCAACAGGAGTATAGTAACTAGATCCATGGTGGCGAACCTATGGCACTCCAGATGCTCATGGACTACAATTTCCATCAGCCCCTGCCCGCATGGCCAATTGGCCCTGCTGACAGGGGCTGATGGGAATTGTAGTCCATTAACATCTGGAGTGCCATAGGTTCGCCACCACTGAACTAGATCGAGGAAAGTAATGGTACCATCCTATTCTGCATTGATCAGAGCTCACCTGGAATTCTGTGTCCAGTTCAATTCAAGAAGGATATTGACAAGCTGGAACGGGTCCAGAGGAGGGCGACCAAAATGTAAAAGGTCTGGAATCCATGCCTTATGAAGAGAGGCTTAGGGAGCTGGGGATGTTTACTCTGGAGGAGAGAAGGTTAAGGGGTGACATGATATCTATGTTTAAATATTGGAAGAGATGTCATGTCAAAGAGAGAGCAAGCTTGTTTCCTGCTGCTCCAGAGACTAGGACCAGGAGTCATGGGTTCAAGGTGAAGGAAAAGAGATTCCCCCTAAACATTAGGAAGAACTTCCTGACAGTCAGGGCTGTTGGACAGTGGGATTCACTGCCTCAGAGAGTGGTGGAGTCTCCTTCTTTGGAGGTTTTTAAACAGAGGCCATCTGTCTGGAGTGCTTTGATTGTGTCTTCCTGCATGGCAGGCGGTTGGACTTGATGACCCTTGTGGTCTCTTCCCTCTCTATGATGGTACAAGAAGAAGAAGAAGAAGAGTTTGGATTTATATCCCCCCTTTCTCTCCTGTAAGGAGACTCAAAGGGGCTTACAATCTCCTTGCCCTTCCCCCCTCACAACAAACACCCTGTGAGGTAGGTGGGGCTGAGAGAGCTCCGAGAAGCTGTGACTAGCCCAAGGTCACCCAGCTGGCGTGTGTGGGAGTGCGCAGGCTAATCTGAATCCCCCAGATAAGCCTCCACAGCTCAGGCGGCAGAGCGGGGAATCAAACCCGGTTCCTCCAGTTTAGATACACGAGCTCTTAACCTCCTACGCCACTGCTACAAGATGTTTGTGGCTCATTCATAGTGTCCTGAGACAACTTCTACTGAGTCCCATCATTACCAGCATTTTAAAAGCTGCGTAGAACATGCGGTTTTGGCCTTAGGGGGTCTGGATCGGAGCACAAGTTAATCCAAATAAAGGGCTTTGCCCTCAGATAGAGTCCTGCTTTCTCATGCTGAGGACCACGGCGAGAATTGGACTTCAGTGCTGTGGTTTAACTCCTGTGAGCTGACTCATGGTGGGAGTTGTGGAGGGGGGGCGAATGGCCTTCTGCTGCCTCTCGGCTCTGGGGGGGGTGAAGATCCCCCCCTTGCTTGTGCATCTGAATCATTCTCCCTCCCGTAAGAGATGTCACCACTAAGAGGAACCAGCTGATACTCATATTTGCTTACAGGCTGTCCTCACGGAGTTTGCCTCTGATTTGCATGAACGCAAAGGACACCGAGCAACTGGTTCTTTGGAGACTCTTGCACCAGTGAGGGGAAACTGAGGATTGGCAGAATTAAGCAGGGATGGCCAACCTATGGAGCTCCAGCTGTTCGTGGACTACAATCCCCAATTGACCACGCGGGCAGGGGCTGATGGGAATTGTAGTCCACGAACATCTGGAGCTCCATAGGTTTGGCCACTGCTAGAAAGCTTTTCTAGCCAACGACCTCTTCAGGATGGGTGGGGAAGGTTTGCAAATCCCCCTGCCGAAAAACCCCAACCTCCCCTATATTATGAAATCTAGAACCTCAGGGATTAGAATTGGGGGGGAGCCCAGAAGTTGCCTGCTTTGAACACGGAAAGTCCCCGGTTCAGTTCCGACCTTCCCCCAAACGTGTCTTGAGCATCCGAAGATCTTTCTTTAGGGGATGGCCCCGCTGAGCTGCCGCCGAATCTGATTTCTGTGTGCCCGTCTTTGTCATTTCTTTATTTGAAAAACTCTTCATCCCTCTCTCAGCCAATGCCGCCTCGAGCTGCAGAAAGCAATATAGCGTCAGCGGTGGTTAAAACGTCTTTTGCACACCTGACAAAATCGACCGATACTTATTTCTTCAAATCAGCAAAAATAGGAAAGGGATCTAAACTCAGAATGTGTAGTTTCAGAGGACTTGTGTTGGTCTGTAGCAGAAGAGCTGGGTTCGAGCCCAGTAGCTCCTTAAATACAAGCAAGATTTTTTTTTGGAGGGGAGGTATAAGTTTTGGAGAGTCAAGGTTTCCTCGCAAAAGCTTATACAGTTATATCTTCTGTACTTTAGCTTCCTACTTTGTATAGCTCAGTGGTGTAGGAGGTTAAGAGCTCATGTATCTAATCTGGAGGAACCGGGTTCGATTCCCCGCTCTGCCGCCTGAGCTGTGGAGGCTTATCTGGGGAATTCAGATTAACCTGTGCACTCCCACACACGCCAGCTGGGTGACCTTGGGCTAGTCACAGCTTCTCGGAGCTCTCTCAACCCCACCTACCTCCCAGGGTGTTTGTTGTGAGGGGGGAAGGGCAAGGAGATTGTCAGCCCCTTTGAGTCTCCTGCAGGAGAGAAAGGGGGGATATAAATCCAAACTCTTCTTCTTCTACTTTAGTTTCCTGCGTTGAGGTCCCTTACCACCTATGGGACCCCTCTTCTCCCCTTTTTGGGAAGGCTTTAATAAGGATTTTGTTACGGACGCTGTTTTATATGCTGATTGTTCTGTTTTAAATGGTTTTAATTGTATGTTGTTTTAATCTGTTGTTCACCGCCCAGAGCCCTTCGGGGGTGGGGCGGTATAAAAAACGCAAAAATCAATCAATCAATCAATCAATCAGTCAATCAATCAATCAATCAATCAATCAATCAATCAATCAATCATGACTTTCCCCATCACGGTTTTGATAGATTGTTTGTCGGCGTAACAAATTAAATGAGAATTTTTTGAGAGTTTTGCAGAAGCCACAGATGACATGTGAAGGCCCACAGACAATACGGAAAAAGTTTAGAAACTCAGAAATGCATAACATTCATTCATTCATTCATTCATTCATTCATTCATTCATTCATTCATTCATTCATTCATTCATTCATTCATTCATTCATTCATTCATTCATTCATTCATTCATTCATTCATTCATTCATTCCTGTAGGGCTTAGGGTAGGTTTCAACAATCAATAATAACTTATAAAAACAGTAAAAGCAGAGCTATACAAAGATTAAAAGAATAGTACAATAACGCTGGATAACAGTACACAATACAGAGTTATATGTATAATATTTTATAATGTCAACATATTTTATCGTTTTATACCATAAGTATACCCATTTCTTTTTTAAAATTAGAAGAAAAGAAAAAAATGAGACTTATTCTCTGGATTCTGTGGATTTCCATATTATTGTGGGGAGGCCCTGACCCAGTGGTGGCGAACCTTTGGCACTCCAGATGTTATGGACTACAATTCCCATCAGCCCCTGCCAGCA
>NW_025950248.1:0-10099 GCF_021028975.2 Sphaerodactylus townsendi | reverse complement strand
TCCCATCATCCCCTGCCAGCATGATGCTGGCAGGGGATGATGGGAACTGTAGTCCATAACATCTGGAGGGCCATGAGTTTGACACCTGTGCTCTAAGGTAAGGTGACCAGATGGTCACCTTTGTGAACCGGGATGGAGGGTAGGCGGCCGCGCGCACATGCGCACACAGCCGCAGGAGCACACTGCCTTCTGGGGCTTGCCGTTTCCCGCCCTGTGACAGGGCGGGAAATGGCAAGCCCCAGAAGGCCGTGCTCCTGCGGCCGCGCGCGCGGGAGGCTGCCGCACTGCCTTGCACCCCAGAAGGCAGTGCGGCAGCCTCCCAAAAATCGGGACAATTTAAATAACCCACGGGACGCGGGACAAGTTGTTTGAAGGCAGGACTGTCCCGCCAAAAACGGGACGTCTTATCAGCCTGCTCTAAGGCCTCCACAGCCACTGCAAGAGGCTCCTCTGCGGCCTGCACGTCCCCTGCAGTGCCGGCCCGCGCGTGACCCAGAGGAGCGAGTCTGGGCGCCGCAGCCGAACCCGGACAATGGCAGAAAAAGGATTTGCTCTGGGGTCGCCCAGACCCTCGTCCGACACTCTAACCACTGAGTTAAACCGTGGGAACAGAAACGGTTGGTGATGCTAATAAACGCACATGGCTGTAGCAGCGTCTATGTGCCGTGCTTAGCATGCTACAGCAAAATAAATTTTATCCAAACCAGGGAAGGAAAATTGCCACAAAGCAAAACAGAAGATCCCACTCTTGACTTTCCCAAAGTTTCCTTTATTAACATATTTTCCACAATAGTTGGCAGAAACTGTACGATGCAGTCCAGAGGTCGCTGTTCTTTTTCTTTTTTAAGGAACGGAGCTGGAGTGAGAAATCAAAGATTTCACCCTCCCCCGCTGACCCAAAAGCAGCGGGGGAAATAAATCATTGACTCTGTTTCTCTGACGAAAGTGCAGGGCAGCTTTTCCTAACACTTTACAACCCGCCGAACAATCCAAGAAGAGCAGAGAACCAAACAATCCCAGAAACAGCAGCAAAGGAAGAAAAAGGAAATGCCCTTGTGCCTTTCATCCCCATTTCAAGGGGCCGAATCAGGGGGCAAAGAGGCTACCCAGACACAACCTTATAAGACTCCCCTCCCCAAAGCATCCTGGGAGTTGTACAGGGTCTGCAACCTGCGGCTCTCCAGGAGGCACAGAGCCTGCAACCTGCGGCTCTCCAGATATTCATGGACTACAAATCCCATCAGCCCCTGCCAGCATTGGTCGTGCTGGTAGGGGCTGATGGGATTTGTAGTCCACGAACATCTGGAGAGCCGCAGGTTGCAGACCCCTGGACCAGAACATCTCACCAGCAGGTTCCCTTATTACAGTGATGGCGAACCTTTTTGAGACGGAGTGCCCAAACTGCAACCCAAAACCCACTTATTTATCCCAAAGTGCCAACACGGCAATTTAACCTGAATACTGAGGTTTTAGTTTAGAAAAAGTTGGCTCTGAGGCGTGCGTTACTCAGGAGTAAGCTTGGTGGTAGTCGGTGGCTTTGCTTTGAAGCAATTCTTCCAACGGGTGAATCATGACCCAAGGAGGGTTTACTCAGAAGCAAGCCCCATTGCCAGCAACTGAGCTTACTCCCAGGTAAAGGATTGCGCTTTAGTTCTTCCCATGAAAATCAGTGGGGTTTAACAGCGCTTAACAGAGTTGCCTACACTGCTTCCCCAAAACTAGGTCTTAGGTTTAATGCTAATAATCGAGCCCAGCGGCCCAGGCCAGCCTAGAGGTGTGTGGGGTGTGTGTGTGTGTGCGGGCGACTCTGTTTGCGCGTGCCCACAGAGAGGACTCTGAGTGCCACCCAGTGCCATAGGTTCGCCACCACTGCTTTAATATCTATAAGTGAAGAGGGTCCCCATTTCTAATTGCACGGGTTTGTTTGTTTGTTTAGCTTTCTGGGAAATTCCTGGTGGACCAGTACGAAGGAAGGTTGCTGCTGCCAGCCCGTTGCAAGTTGAGCCCCAGAAACCCAGAGACTGCACAGTTCAGGCTCGGCTGGTGGTACTGTGGGAGGAGGCAACTTGGCCCCCATGGGAGCTGCTGGCGGCTGAGTCTGGCTTGCTTCTTCTCTGGCCCCATCAGTAGAATCATCAAATCTCCTGATCTTTGGCATTGCTAATATAACCCAGACTCGGACCTTGATTTCTATAAGCCCTTAACACCTTGTTAAGGTAACTGCAATGTTGTTGGGAACTACTGGGAAGGGAGTTGTTTATTTTTGCTATGTTGTAAATGTTGGAGTTTATTGTTTCAGGGTTTCTTTTTGTGGTTGTCATGGGTGAGAGTTCTCCTGGAAACCTTCATCATGTTGAATCCTGTTCACCAAGCCCTTGGAGTCTTCAGGAGCCAACCCACTTGCAAAGAAGAATTGGACTTGGCAGTATCGGTAGACTGTAACTAGAAGGACTTGAAAATGCAACCTGAACAGGACCTTGAAGTGTGATGTTAAATGTTGATGTTATATGTTATATGTTAAGGAGCAGCAGTGGTGTAGGAGGTTAAGAGCTTGTGTATCTAATCTGGAGGAACCGGGTTTGATTCTCCACTCTGCCACCTGAGCTGTGGAGGCTTATCTGGGGAATTCAGATTAGCCTGTACACTCCCACACACGCCAGCTGGGTGACCTTGGGCTAGTCACAGCTTCTCAGAGCTCTCTCAGCTCCACCCACCTCACAGGGTGTTTGTTGTGAGGGGAGAAGGGCAAGGAGATTGTCAGCCCCTTTGAGTCTCCTACAGGAGAGAAAGGGGGGATATAAATCCAAACTCTCTTCTTCTTAAGAAAGTAAACCATTTTGTTTTTAAAATTTTGTTGTTGCAAACTCATTCCAAGTTCTGCCCCACAGAACCCACAGATAGAGGTTACACTAACATTCGTCTTTGTCTGACGGAAACAGCTGGGAAAGAAGCACAAGAGGAGTTTGGATTTATATCCCCCCCTTTCTCTCCTGCAGGAGACTCAAAGGGGCTGACAATCTCCTTGCCCTTCCCCCCTCACAACAAACACCCTGTGAGGTAGGTGGGGCTGAGAGAGCTCCGAGAAGCTGTGACTAGCCCAAGGTCCCCCAGCTGGCGTGTGTGGGAGCGTACAGGCTAATCTGGTTCAGCAGATAAGCCTCCACAGCTCAAGCGGCAGAGCTGGGAATCAAACCCGCTTCTCCAGATTAGAGTGCACCTGCCCTTAACCACTACACCACGCTGGCTCTCCAGCATGTCTTCTTACAGATCGGGTTGCTTTCCCCTTAATTTGTTCCAAACCTTGGGCTGCAGATGGCAACACAAATAAGTGATACTGCTTCCAGCCTCGTAGTTCCCAAGAACCAGGTCTGAGCAGAGCTCTCCACACAGGCAGGCCATACCAAGCACCCGTACTCCCTTTCATTTTGTAAGAAGTGACTGGCAAATTTATCCCTTCTGCAAAAACTGAGTCCAGCAGGACCTCAAAGACCAACGAGATTTCCAGGATGTAAACTTTCAAGAGTCCAGATTCCCTTCGTCAGATACCACAGCTTTGGCTCTCGAAAGCTTTCACCCTGGAAATCTTGTTGGTTTCTGAGGCCCTGCTGGACTCGAATCTAGCTCTTCTACTGCACGCATCTGGCTACTCACCTGAAACTCCTCTTTAGAAATACCCTCACATTCTGGACTTTAAAAAAGAAGAATTTAAAGACCATTTGCTCACTTTCTCCAGAACTGCAATACACATATCTCACTCCTCTAAGAAGGAGAATTTGAATTTATATTCCCCCTTTCGTAGAAGAAGAAGAAGAAGAAGAAGAAGAAGAAGAAGAAGAAGAAGAAGAAGAAGAAGAAGAAGAAGAAGAAGAAGAAGAAGAGGAGGAGGAGGAGGAGGAGGAGGAGGAGGAGGAGTTTGGATTTATATCCCCCTTTCTCTCCTGCAGGAGACTCAAAGGGGCTTACAATCTCCTTGCCCTTCCCCCCTCACAACAAACACCCTGTGTGGTAGGTGGGGCTGAGAGAGCTCCGAGAAGCTGTGACTAGCCCAAGGTCACCCAGCTGGCGTGTGTGGGAGTGCACAGGCTAATCTGAATTCCCCAGATAAGCCTCCACAGCTCAGGCGGCAGAGCTGGGAATCAAACTCGGTTCCTCCAGATTAGATACACGAGCTCTTAACCTCCTATGCCACTGCTGCTCTCTCCTGCTTTCTCTCCTGCAGGAGACTCAAAGGGGCTTACAATCTCCTTGCCCTTCCCCCCTCACAACAAACACCCTGTGAGGTGGGTGGGGCTGAGAGAGCTCCGAGAAGCTGTGACTAGCCCAAGGTCACCCAGTTGACGTGTGTGGGAGTGCACAGGCTAATCTGAATTCCCCAGATAGGCCTCCACAACTCAGGCGGCAGAGCTGGGAATCAAACCTGGTTCCTCCAGATTAGAATGCACCTGCTCTTAACCACTACGCCACTGATGCTATGTTAAGCAACACAGTTCTCCCGTTGCCTAAAGGTCATCCTCCCATCCATTAACAAGAGGATGTACTACTACTGTTAGTCCCCCCAGGAATTGTGCAAGCATCATTCAAAAAGGTGTATCCGTGGCGACATTACTCCAGGTAGGAGCAGAAAGAGGAAATGTGCAAAACCAGTAATGCATTGTTTTTCCACTGGAGGGCTCTATGTCCCTTCCGCCTCGCCTCGCTTGAGGTACGGCAACCTCGTGTCCTTGTCGCTGCAGCCTCATAAAACCAAGAAGTAAAAGGGATGTTTATTGCATTGGCATGCACCACCTGTCCATGCCCGCTGGCACATTCGCTCATCCTCCGCATTTTCCTTTCTGCTGCGTGTCTCCTTGCCGAAAGAAGACACGTTCAAAATGGTTAGAAAAAAACGAGTCGGAAACGTAGAAAAAGCATGCAATTGCTGTTGCATAAACGTGTGATTCTCACTGTAGAATCTGGGTGTCTTGGGGGCAGAGTCGGGAACGGGAATCAGCACAGAGACAAGACTCAGGCCTGACAAACGGTGTGTCTTGTTGTGCTCTCTGTGACACAGCTGATGTTCCCAAGACACAAGTACCAACATTTTTATATCCCCCAGGGGGAAAAAAAAGAGTTTTCCCAAGCACAGATGATACAATGTCTAGCTCTTCATCCATGTCTACATCTGACATAACATTATCCCAAAGAGTAAATTTACATGAAGGAAACATACAAGGTTAGACAGCATGAAGTACTACTCAGCTTTATGAGTATTTATACAGATTTATGGAGGAGGAGTCGATTTATGGCTACCAATCTTGATCCTCCTTGATCTGAGATTGCAAATGCCTTAACAGACCAGGTGCTCGGGAGCAGCAGCAGCAGAAGGCCATTGCTTTCATATCCTGCGTGTGAGCTCCCAAAGTGGGCCACTGGTGGGCCACTTCAAGTAGCTGAGTGCTGGACTAGGACTCTGGTCTGATCCAGCTGGGTCATTCTTATGTTCTTAAGGCCATTGCTTTCACCTCCTGCATGTGAGCTCCCAAAGGCACCTGGTGGGCCACTGCGAGTAGCAGAGAGCTGGACTAGATGGACTCTGGTCTGATCCAGCAGGCTAGTTCTTATGTTCTTATGTTCAGCACTGAATTTAGGATCTGGAGACTTTTGACAAAGGAAACGGGCCGGGTGTGCAAACAGAATTATCTCACTTTACCTCCAGTGTTTCAGGGAACGGGCCGTAGACGTATCAGCCGAAGGTCCTTCGGTTAACCTTTGGAATCAGCTAGCAGGTCCCAAATCTTGCGTACAGGGTGAGGAATGAATGTCAGCCGGTCATTAGATTACATGAAGCAGGGATTTCATATGAATTTCTTGGATGCTCTGTGATCCTTGGTTAAACTATTCTATTTTTAGGTGGCCAGGCTACACCGGGGGTGGGGGAGAGAGACATTTTTAGATTGGAACTGACGTTAATTGGATTCTGGATTTAATTGTATTAGGCCGCGGGAATTACTGCCACTTGTTGGGGAAGTTTCCCAATGGGAGAGGGATTTAGTTTTTTCTTGCAGGGGGGAGGGGGGAAGGCCAGAAAAGAGTCAGGGATGCCAGTGGTGAAGGTGTGTGAGAGATGGTGGTGGGTGTAGCGGTTAAGAGCATGTGGATTCTAACCTGGAGAACCGGGTTTGATTCTCCACTCCTCCACCTGAGCAGTGGAGGCTTATCCGGTGAACCAGATGTGTTTCCGCACTCCTGCTGGGTGACCTTGGGCTAGTCACAGTTCTCTCAAAAGTCTCTCAGCCTCACCTACCTCATAAGGTGTCTGCTTTGGGGAGAGGAAGGGAAAGGAGCTTGTGAGCCATCTTGAGTCTCCTTACAGGAGAGAAAGACTGTGTATAAATCCAAACTACTACTCCTCCTCTCCTACGCAGTGGCGTAGGAGGTTAAGAGCTCATGTATCTAATCTGGAGGAACTGGGTTTGATTCCCAGCTCTGCCGCCTGAGCTGTGGAGGCTTATCTGGGGAGTTCAGATTAGCCTGTACACTCCCACACATGCCAGCTGGGTGACCTTGGGCTAGTCACAGCTTCTCGGAGCTCTCTCAGCCCCACCTACCTCACAGGGTGTTTGTTGTGAGGGGGGAAGGGCAAGGAGATTGTCAGCCCCTTTGAGTCTCCTGCAGGAGAGAAAGGGGGGTTATAAATCCAAACTCTTCTTCTCCTTCTCCTCCTTCTCCTCCTCCTTCTCCTCTATATTAAGAGAAGAGACACCTCCGCCCCATCCCAAGAAATGAAAGTGGTGAGGCTAGGAATCTGACACCTTCTCCAGCACAGATGATGTGTCATGCCAGATACATCAATAATAAGGCTGGAGCACTGCAAGATTATCTTGTGGCACATACAATGGACCTGGCTTGCGTGACCGAGACCTGGGTGCAGGAAGGCGAACCTGTTTCCACGAGAGAACTTGCCCCCTCCCCAGGTTTCTCGGTCTTTCATCAGTTCCACACAAAGGGACTGAAAAGCTCCGTCCTCAGCTCCTTTGTTTTTATAAGCATGGGGGCAAGGCTTGGGGGTGGTGCTCCACCCCTCGGGGACGTGGCCTTGCCCCCAAGCCCCACGCCGTGCTTGTAAAAGCAAAGGAGCCAAGGATGGAGCTTTTCGGTTACTTCTGCTCTCTCCAGAGGGGAGGGCAGAAGGGACTGCCGGCTGCCAGCTGGGAGCGGAGAGGGGCGAGGCCTGGAGGGCAGGGCTGAGGGGGTGGGGCCCTACCCCTGAGCCCCACCTCCTGGTGTAGCGGGGGGGGGGCGCGCCCAGAGAACAGCTGTCTCCGGGTATGTCTCTGGCCAACGAGCAAAGGTACTTTTGCCCTTCGGCTTGTACCGTGCCCAGGTGAGATACCTGCACCTGTGGCAGAAGCTCCATCCAAATTTCATCCCGATAGCAATGAGATGGTTCCAGACTCTGTGCTTTGCTGGATCCTCATTCTGCGGTGGAGTGCACAGTCACCATGAACAAAGACAACCAGGTTTAGTTTTCCCCACACGCAGATGGCTCAGGGGTAAAAAAAAAGTCCCAATCCCAACGCCAGTTGAAATGCAGGAAAATGCAGGTTGGTCCAGTGGTAGTAGGGCAGCCCGAGTTCTAATCTGGTGTCAAGTAACTGGGTGACTTTGGTCTCTTTCTCAGCCTACTCTACCTCACAGGGTGGTTTTGAAGATTAAATGGAGTGTGGGGGGAGAACCAGGAATGCTGCCCAAAATTCTCTGAAAGATGACCTGGATCAAAATGTGGCAGCTGTACAGAAATATTTGGTTTGGCCTTGAATCCATGGCTTGCTCACAGTCCACTCCGCTGTTTCTCCTAGCATGCTTTGTTGCGCGGCCAAAGTTGCACGGCCTGCAGAATGTTCGTCTTCAAAATGGCCGTCCATTTTGTTCCACCGTTGGCGGGGGCTCGTTTCCTCTGCGGTCCACGGGGCCGCCTTGTGGCTCGCCTCAAAAGATCTTAAAGCCCTTCAGCAAAGTCAAGGCCGGAGCCTTCCTCTTGCTCTGAGCCCGCGAAGATTTCACCGTGACCAGCTTGGCTTGGGCCACCGAAGGGATTTCCTTGTAGTTGACTGTTGAAAGTGTGTTGAATGTGCAACTGGCCAAGCCGTGCTTGGAGGCTGCGGCAGCTGGCGAGAGGAAGTGGAGGGGGGACTTCTCTTCAACGATGAACAGGGGGCGGACCGCCATGTGCCTTTCCATCTCCCGCCTCACTTCCCGAACGGCCTCATGGAAGACATGCTGCACAGATTCAAAGTGCAGGCAAGCCGAGACTTCGTAGAACAAGCAGCCGTACTTGGCGGCAAGAGAGGCCCCCTCGGCCTTTGTGATCTGCCTGGAAAGGAGAGCAAGAAATTATTATTATTATTATTATTATTATTATTATTATTATTATTATTATTATTATTATTATTATTATTATTATACACATAACACAGCACAAGTGTCTGGAATTCATCTCTGAATATCGAGTCCTTCCCAAGGACCTAGGATAATGATGATGATGATGATGATGATGATGATGATGATGATGATGATGATGATCATCATCATCATCATCATCATCATCATCATCATCATCATCATCATCATCATCATCATTAGGTTTATAGACCGCCCTCCCCCGGAGGGCTCAGGGCGGTGAACAGCATATAAATAGAGCACATATATCAGATTAAAATCCGTTAAATATCAATTAATACAGGCTCTATTATTATTATTATTATTATTATTATTATTATTATTATTATTATTATTATTATTATTATTATTATTATTATTATTATTATTATTATACACATAACACAGCACAAGTGTCTGGAATTCATCTCTGAATATCGAATCCTTCCAAGGACCTAGGATGATGATGATGATGATGATGATGATGATGATGATGATGATGATGATGATGATGATGATGATGATGATGATCATTATCATCATTATTATCATTATTAGGTTTATAGACCGCCCTCCCCGGAGGGCTCAGGGCGGTGAACAGCATATAAATAGAGCACATATATCAGATTAAAATCCGTTAAATATCAATTAATACAGGCTCTAATGAATATAAACCCTACCCCATTAAAATGCAGCATTATTAAAATTAACACAAAAGATGGCACCTACTATCAATTCCCTCAAAAACCCAAAGGGGAGGGGCGGTAGGATCCACTTGATGTTATAAAGGGAAAGGGGGGGGCATCAATGGCGAGTCTCCCCAAAGGGCCGGCGGAACAGCTCAGTCTTGCAGGCCCTGCGGAACTCATTAAGATCCCGCAGGGTCCAGACAGCTGGTGGAAGAGCGTTCCACCAGGCGAGGGCCAGAGTTGTAAATGTTACTTTTGTTCCCCCATTTCCACCTTCATCTATAAACAGCCTTACCTCAACAGAGTTCCCAATATGGCCTCTGCAAATGCCGGGAGATTTGGGGGGCAGGGCCTGGGAAGGGAAAACCTTAGGGAAGATGTGACATCACTTCCAGGTGATAATCAAGGCTGTCTCCTCTAATCCTATGGCCTTTACCATAAAGACTAGGGGAAATTCCTAGAGTGTTTTGATGTGTGTGTAACCCAGGGTCCAATAGGGGGGGCTAAAGAGCTCAGATTTTCCATATAAGGGAGAAAGGGCTCAAATTCCCTCAGATCTGTTAGAGGCCTGTGACTGGAGCCAGCCTACTTCACAAAGTTATTATGAACTATATTTGCATATTTCATGGCTACCCTTGAAGGCTTGATAACCAGGAGAGAGGGCTCAGCAAAGAACTGCAAAGCTGCAAGTCCGTCAACGGTGCCACAGGACACAGCTAGAGAAATCTGCAAAGGGTTGAGCCCCTGCTAGTCTGTTTTGCACAACAGGCCAGAACTATTACATGTTGATTATTGTTTCTGCATTGGTTCACTATATTTCATTGTTGTATTGCACATTATTGTTCTAATGAACAGAGAACAGATTTAAAGTTTCTTTGTTGTAAGTCTGGTGAATGATATGGGTCACAAGGTAGGATCACACTGTCAGAGACTTGAACTCCTTTCCCATTAAAGATAATATAAGGTGACCAGATGGTCAGCTTTGTGAACCG
>NW_025950247.1:0-10110 GCF_021028975.2 Sphaerodactylus townsendi | reverse complement strand
TGGCCATGCAGGCAGGGGCAGATGGGAATTGTAGTCCATAACATCTGGAGTGCCAAAGGTTCGCCACCACGGACCTAGAACCTTCCGCATGCAAAGGAGATGTTCTGCCCCATGTCAGTCCAGGCTGTGACCGCTACAAGACCAGGTTTATGTTGTCATGATTACCTTGGCATGTTCCAGTTCACTCCCTGACATCCAGATTCATGGCTGGTTTGCCTGGTTTGGATATAATGGCAAAAAAAAAGATAGGCGAGCTTCAAATCTGGAGTTCAAGGACCTACTTGGGGAACACAAAGGGAGGAGAGAACTGTCAGGGTATCATTACAGCATCCAAAACATAGTCCGCCCATTGTGTGTGAACTGGTTCCAATGTCACTTTTCAGTGCTAACATATTAATTAAAAGTGCTAATGTATTAATTAAAACAATAATGGGTTTTGGGTGCATCTACGATAGACTTGAAAATGGCTTGTCTGTATTGATTATAGGCTTGAAAGTAGTTTGAGAATGGCATACCCATAGAATATAGAAGAAGGGTACAATTTTAATTAATCCTTACTCTGTATAGCTTTTATTTTGTTTTATGACTATAATTTTATTTGTTACTCTCTGTTATTGATGTTGGCTTGATGGTTACCTTGATTCTGTCTAATTTATTGATTTTTTTGAAATTTACTAGTTGTATTCTGTTTTCCTATGTTTTCTGCATTTTTAGTAATTGTATGCAGTCTTGAATGCCATTAATCCATTCAATCTATAAATATTTTTAAAACGAATTGCTCAGAGGCCAAGGTGTGGGGTACATATTTGCAAATTCACATATCAGAGGATTCTATTTTTCTTGGTGCAGAAATGTTGGTTACTCTTTCTTTCCTTCTGTCCCACCCTCACAATCTGGTTTTCCAAAAAATGATGTTGCTTTTATCAGTAGTGGTTACTAACAGCCACGCCACTCTACCACTCCCATGGAGACTTCCTGGCCGGGGGGGGGGGGGGGGGGGGGAGATTTCAAAAGCAAAAAAGCCTCCCCCCCACCAAGAAGCACCTATTGGACTTAATAGACTTAAGCCACCTTTTTGATGGCGTAAGTCTAAATCCCTGACTGTTGGAGTAATGGGGCTAATGGCTGATCCCTGCTATGCCAGCAGCAGTAACGAGGGCACTGAAACTCTGGCGTGGCGTTCAGTGTCACGTTCCAGCCCTGGGGAGGGTGGCAGTGGCCACACGCCGGCAGAATCACCCCACCACAGCACCGCTTCCACAAGTGGGGTCACCCCTCCCTTGGATGGGGCTGTGAGGCCTAAAATCATGCTGTCAAGGGCAGATTCTGCACGGGCCAAAAACAGTGGTGTGAAAACGGTGTGAAAACAATGTAAACCCTTTTACACCGTTTTACACCACTTTATACCGGTTTCACACCGCTGTTTTTGTCCCGTGCGGAATCTGCCAAAGGCTGGGATTGGCCAAAAGGCTTTTCAAAATTTCATATTTGATTATTCGCTTATATAACTCCTTTAAAAAAAGAAAAAGATAAGAGATCATATATTCTCGGTTAGCGCTGTTACGCCAATCTTAAAATTAGTTTCAATTTAATCTCACACACTGTATTAGCAAATAATTACTACAACCTGTTCAAAGGGCAACCATGTCAAAACTGAGCTTCATAAATTAAATGACAGAATTCTTTTATTCCTCTTCAAAATATGTTTGAAAATGTAAAATGACCTCTGTTTTGATTTTTTAAATATAATTTTGTTGTACTTGTTTTTCACTTTTATTGCTGTTTTATTTGTAGGGTAACACACCCATCCAAATGGGAATTTTTTCGTAATCAGTTAAAAAGGAGTAAAATGGGGTAGCTCTGATTTTTAATTGTACCTTTAAATAACAATGGGTACAAGTATCAACAGGTGCAAAGGAAAAAAGTGAAAATTACAGTATCACTCTCTCATGGGGATATGGATAGAATAGCTTTTGAGACACATTTTTCCATCCCTGCCCATGGTCACTGCCCTGAGTCCAGTTCATTGGGGTAGAGCAGGATATAAATCTGAAATAAAGTTAAAGGTTTTTTAAAGTCTATTATGGTTTGTATGGTAGGTCGCCACAGAAAGACAATGGCCGTTTCTGCACAAGTCACAAGCTTTTCCAGAATGTTTTTGATCCCAACCTTTAGCACGATATCTGTCTGCACTCACACCCTCCAAATGTTTCACAGGTGCCATGACAGGTTTTTAAAACTTTTTTTGCTTCTTTGTTGAAACTATGCTTCATTTATTCACTTTGTCAATGCTCTGTAGCTCCATTTAATCAAAGCTTCGTCCATTCACCACCAACAAGATTCACCCAAAAAATTTACCCAAGGATTCTCCTAAAAAACCACCCACCCACACGCAAAATGACAAAAACGAGAAGTGAGAAGGAAAGGACTGAGATCAGGGACATGAAAAAAATGTCGCACAATGGAAGTTGGGGCATAGAAAACAGCAACAAGAAAGATAAAACATTGCAAATATGACCACACTGAGAGGGAAGACAGTTCAGACAAAATAACTGTTTTAAAGGGATTTTAAAAATAGACAAAATGCTGCTTAGAAATGTTTTCGGAACCAAAGAGGGAGGTAAACAGTGCAGAACTCCATGGAGGAAATGTTTTATTTCCTGCCTGACAACAGTTTAAATAATATGTGCGGAAAGGGCCTCCCTCCCCTTTAATAGCCAAAGCAACTGCTAGCTGATATTGTTTTAAAGGGGTTTCAAGACCTTTCAGTTAAAAAAAATTACAGGATTACAAAAGCTTTTTACAAAATAAAGAGGGATAACTTTTGAGTCCATTAAACAGAGCCAACCATCTGTTGGCAAACACACGTTTTTAAACAGGTTGGCTCAGCATTAGCAAGGTGGAAACTCTCAGGTATACTGATAAGCAATTTATTAGAAAAACATTGCTTAGTGAATATAAAGTGTATTCGGCATGCTGACAACAAAACTGATTTACTCTAGACGTCATGCAGAAACATGGAGTCACTGTAGGTGAGAAAGGGTTTCACAATATTCACTTTGTCTAAAGAGCAGTCTCTGTGAAAACAACTAAAGCCTGTGCTTAGTTCAAAGTTATTAGCTTCCTTAGGCTCAGAACATACAGAGCTGAATAATAATTAACCTTTGCAATAATCTTAGAAGTACTCTTGAGAAATAGGAAAGCTTATATTGCTAATGAAATAAGAGCATACGTAGAGCACAGAAACGTATCCCAGGAACCAACAGCGCAGTGCTGTGAAATAGTTGATAGGAGTTGTGTACTGGGACAAGGTTAGAATTGGAAATACATTTTTCTTCAGGGATGTACTGGCTGAAACCTAACATTCCACAACTCCTGGCTGACTGGGAATATTATTTTGTGTTTTTCCTGAATAAACTTTGCTTTGTTTCACTTTTTAGAAATAAACCTGTCTGACACCCTGTGAGTTTACAGCAGTTATCAATCCAGGTTTGGGTAGATTGATATTTGGGCTCAAGTTCCATCCCCCAAATTATTTTTCAATTATGGAAAACACTGACCATTAGATGCTCCCTTTTTGCCATCCATCACAGGGAATCTTACAGGGAATGAGTGAATGACCCCCTCCCATCAGAGAGTTTCAGCTGCCCTGCATGGTTTAATTAAGCTTGTCTGGGACCTTGTTCTTGAGATAATGGCACCAGCAAAGTCAAAGAACTAGCTAAGATTAGAAAATTCCTTCAAGATGGATACTCTCTTGACATCCCCCTTTTAAAAGCTAGAATTTACAGCCACTGTTAAAATGATCAATTCCTCCCACCCACCCCAAAGAAGTACATTTATTTACATTGCATCCATTTACCAAGCAACTAAGCAAATTATTCAAGCAAACATAAATGAGGTAGCCATTGTACATATTAGCAGCACCTGGAAAACAGAAGTTAATAAGCAACGCAATAACACCACTGTAACAAGCTATCAGAATTTATTCGTTATGTGACTCAGAGCTTTTGCAACTACATTCTCCTGCCCCTTAATATGGGAAATCTCAAACTGAAAATCTTGTAGGCTTAAGGCCCATTTCAGGACTCTGGCATTGTTGCCCTTCCTTTTGTTTAAGAAGTGTACAGTTTGTTGAACAGAAGGAAAGACTGGTAACCACTGAAGTAGGAATGAAACATTGATGGCCCAGACAATGGCAAGATACTCTTTCTCAATAACTGAACAGACCACCTCCCTTGGCAATAATTTCCTGCTAAAAAAGGAATCGGATGTAATTCTTGATTATTTGCTCTAGGAGCCAAGATAGCACCAGGACTGTGCAAACTTCTATCAGTTTGCAGGACAAATGGTTCCAGGATTTTGCAGCACAGATTCTGAAAAGCCAGGATTACTCATTCTCTCTACATAATTGCTACAGCGTGCAAAACTCTTGCAGAAGATTTCCCTTCAACAGAAAGTGCGAATGACAGACTTTAATGTCCCTTGGTCTTGACAGTTTGACACAAGAGGTTTAGTAATAAAGTGGTGACAAGTAAGAACAAACATGCCGTTATCTGCCTGCCGGTCCAACTTTGCAAAGACAAGAGCATTGATGAGTATGGCTCCTTTAACCTAAGAAGAAGTAAAACTGCTGGAAGAGGAAGTTAGAAGTACATTTTGGGCTTGTAAATTACCCCAATCAAGAGGCATGATTGGTATGCTTCCTGTTCTTGCAAATTTGTGCCATCTGGTCCTACACCTGGTTATGACAGATGAACACAAATGAGACAAGAAAGTAAAAAGAAAGCCAGAATCACTGTGAAGCCACCCCACCTCTGAAATTAATTAAAAAAGAGGCAGAAAACTGCTACCTCTGTCCTAAAAGAAATCTCAATTCCCCCACCCCACCCCACCCCCTCCCTGAAGTCAAAACACTTTAATATTTATTTCCACTACTGTTACAACATTCAGAAAGCCATATCACAGACTCACAAAAGATCCTCATGTCTAATCAATGGTGGGAATCTTATGCACATTGCTTGCGTTCCATGGGGGGGAGGAGATAGAAATGTAAGAATAAAATACAAATTTTAAAAATATATCAAGTGGAGAAAAAATCTGAGAAACCAACAACATATTACTGTATAACATCAAGAAGGCCTAAAACAGGAAAATGTTTTCTTTCATAATCTCATTCAAATGAGCAACATTAGCTATCCTAAAAAGGATTACACTGTTCTAAACAAGAGTGAGTTTAGGATGGCACTGTCTTATTTACAGTCAACTTGATGTTGCAAGGTAAGAATGTCATCTATGGTCTTAAGAATGTAAAAAGAGCCCAGTGGTCCCTGTAGTCCAGCATGTTACACGAAGATTCACATGCACACACCAAATATAAGAGGTAGTTCAGCTGTCAGACTGGGCTGGGGGACTTGCATTCACTCAAACCATTTAACAGTTCTCAGCAATGGCAACTTCCATGCACCAGTGGTAACATGCCATCATCAGAGAAGTTGCTACCATTCAGATCTTTCAACTCCTAAATCAATCATACGAATGCACTCGTGAGGAATACTTACCAAAAGTCTTACTCCATCAGGGTGAAAAAAACCATCCTTATATGAACAACAGAATAGCACAAATGTGTACTGCAGCAAGTAAAATTCATAATGGATTTAATGTAACTTTCTGCATTCTTGAGGATTACAGCCCAACAATGCAATCTATAGAAAGTTAGAGTACGCCTAGGTTTTACATTAAGTAGGATTAAAATACAGCTACCATGATTTCAAACTGAACCTTTCCTCTGGATTGTAGGGCAGGGCTGGTTTTTACTTCTGGACAGTTTCTGTCCCGCCCCCTTTGATTCTCTGATAATTTACAAACCTATAAGCTCCTTATCATTTCAAAGGAGTCACCTACAACCAGGGATAGAACATTATGCACGAGCAGTATAACGGAGAGCAACCTCCACTGAACACAGCGGGCCTGATTTCCGAGTAAACAAGCGTAGGATTTTTTTTGCAGATGACGCATCTTCAAAAGCGCTGGATCAGGCAATGGGCGCAAGTGATCACCGTCTTCTGCCCGGGAACAGATCTACATAAAGATCCCCTCGGGCACTCGCCATCGCTCGCGCAGGTGGCCAGGCGCACGTGCCAATCACGCCTCTCCAAAGCACCCAGCACCAGGGGCCCGGCCGATCCCATTCCCACGCCTCACCAGACCCAAGAGGACCACGTTGCAGAAGCGAGTGGGATTTATTGGTCGAGAGTCGGAGCGCATTCGCACCCGGTGCAAACGCGGCTGTTTACAACAGCTGAGCCCGCAATACAAGCGCACGTGAATTATTCATCCGCACCCAGGCGCCCAGCGGAAACCCGCAGTGGCTACTAGGGTTGCCAACTTCCAGGTGGAGCCTGGGGATCTCCCAGTCTTACCGGCGCAGATGTTTATACAGATCAGTTCCCCCGGAGCAAGTAGCAGCTTTGGAAGTGCGGAGGTCCCTCATTCCCCAGGTGTTTCCCAAACCAAAGCTTGCAACCCTAGTTGCTACCCCCTCCGCGAGAGGCGCGCACGCTGATTTCATCACCTGGCGGAGTCACCATCCCCGCTGGAGAGTCGCCCCGGCGGCTCTTCGCGCCCAACTTTCCCTTTTGGGGGGCGCCTCTGTTGGTTGCGCCCAGGTTCTTGCAGGCGCCCCTCTTTCGTCCCCCCCGACCCCGCAGCGCCCCCGGGCGAGCCAAGCGGCGTGGAGGGGGGCGCCCCTGGCCTGCCCGCACAGCCGGACGGGGGAGGCGCACGTGCGGGGCGCGCCAGGCGGGTTTCCTTGCGCGCGACTTAGGGGGGCTCCTCCGGCTGCGGGAGGTAGCCCGGGGGGTCAGGCATCTCCGGCCCCCGACGGCCCAGCCGAGGAAGCCGCTCGCGTGGAGCTGGATCTGCGCCGTGTGTGAGCTCACCGCAGAGGCGGGTCTTCCTGCGCCCGAGCCCGCCCTACGCCGGACTCGCTCCGGCCTGCTCAAGATGGAGGCCGCTGTTGTGGTGGCTTCGGCTGGCAGGAGCACGAGGCTTGCCCACGCTGGCCTCCGGTCCCCCCTTCTCCCCGGGCTCCTCCAGTCACCATTTCTTTATAATTGGGGTGGGAGGTGCAGAAACTGGGGCGTATCCTTGACCCCACCTATTGCAAAGTTAATAAGAGCCCTGCGCCCTTTCTGTATTGGGGGATCCTGGAAGGGGCCGCAGGTAACCTGGAGTCCTGGCGCGGTAGGTAGACGAGGTCTTTTGCAGGGGACCTGTTGGTTTTCTGCCTGTCCTTGTGCAGCACGCAACGTCTGTTCTTGAAAGGAGAACATCTTGCAGCGGGTTAGACCCAACCAGAAGCCTGGAAACTTTAGTTGGTTATTTTATACTTTTATATTTTATATTTATTTTTTTATAAATAATTTTATATTTTATATTCATTTTTATCCTGTTTTTATTCCAAAGTGTGTGGGGGGGGGGGGGGCACAAACCGGCTACAATATTCTGCACTGTATCATGGCAACAATCGCCCTATGAGGTAGGTTAGATGAGAGAGAGGCACCCAGAAAGCTTCTATATCAGAGTGGGCATTCAAGCCTGGTCTCCTAGCCTGACTCCACTCACCTGCTTATGGTTCCAGTCTCCGTGGGGGTGGGGGGTGGGAAGGAGGAACTTCCAAACATGATATGTTAAGATACGGATTCCTGATATGTTACGATAGTAACTGTCTAATTTTTGGATTTGTTTGATGAGGAACAGTAAAACTGACCTAACTTTGTGTTCATTCTGCTGTTGACAGAATTCTTTGCCCTCCAGTTTGTCTCAGTAAAGGATCAGCTGCTAATAGCATAAGAGCTAAGCTAAGTAGGTATAACTTATGCAGCTAAGTAGGTATAACTTGTGGCTGAAAAAAAGTCCAGCAAAGTTTGAAGCCGCCTTCCGCCTTCCAGAATCAAAGATCCATAGAGTTGGAAGGGGCCATACAGGCCATCTAGTCCAGGGGTCTGCAATCTGCAGCTCTCCAGATGCTCATGGACTACAAATCATCAGCCCTGCCAGCATGCCCAATTGGCCATGCTGGCAAGGGCTGATGGGAATTGTAGTCCATGAACATCTGGAGAGCCGCATTCTAGTCCAATCCACAGCTCAATGCAAGATCAGCCTAAAGTATCCCTGACAAGTGTTTCTCCAGATGTTGTTTGAAGACTGCCAGTGAGGGGGAGCTCACCACCTCCTGAGGCAGCCAATTTCACCGCTGAACTACTCTGACTGTAAAAAAAAAAAATTACTATCCAGCTGCTACTTTTCCACTCGGAAGTTATACCCATTATTGGGCCTGCAAGACGGAATTGTTCCGCCAGTCTTTTGGGGCGCCATTGAGGGTGCCATCTCCTGCACTCCATATTCTATTCTTGGAGCACACACTCCCTTCAAACCGGCCTGGTGTTATTGCAGGGTCATTAACTGATTTTAGAGCCAAAGTTGGTGTTGCCATGTTATGTCTGTTGATATTTTAATTGGAATTTTAATGTGATTATTGTTCTGTGTTTTAATGATTGTACACTGCTCAGAGCCCTTTGGGGACTGGGCAGTATTTCATATTTAAATAAAAAATATTGCAAGTCCTGTCCTCTGCTGCTGAGCAGAATGGCTCCCTGTCCATTAAGTGACAGTCTTTCAAATACTTAAAAATAACAATCATGTCCCCCCCTTTCCCCCCACCTCCTCTTTTCCAGATGGAACTTTCTCAAATACTTCAGCCTTTCCTTGTAGAAAAAAAACTGCAGGCCCCTGAACATCCGATTCCTCATCACTTGCCTCATGGGTTGGGAAGAAAATAAAAACATTTGGAAGTTGTTTTAAAGATTTTAAAGATTATAGTTTTTTAAAAGATTATATTTCTGCTAATATTAAGTTTTGTTCATTTAAAAAAAAAACTTCAATTAAAGTTAATGGTAGCAGCCCTAATAGGCTACACTAGCCCAATCACAAATCACCTCTGTTTATCTCTTCCCTTGAAAGCCCTGTGAGGTGGAATTCCATAGAGTTGTCTTGAGTTGGTTGTGTCTCTATGGTGTGCTTTCCCTTAGTTAAAGTAATAGTATTCCTGTTAGCTATGCCGACTTGTGAATACCTAAACTTTCTTGTTTACCAGTTTTTGGCAGTTACATACTTAAAGGGAGTGGTGTGGCCTAATCAGAAATGAAACCACCCCACTTCCTTTTTTGGCCCATGCCATTTAGACTGCCCCACACAATATACTGTAATTAGCACCTTTCCTTCCACACTGTACATTGTGCAGAAATAAACATAAGATGGGCATCCCTAAAAATGTCAATTATGGGAATTCTTTCCCAGCCAGTGTTGTGGGTTCAGGCTGGGTGCTGTGCATGAGATATAATCTAGATTTTTCCAACTTCTGGGTGTGTAGAACTCGCTGCCTTCTGTGTCCACAAATAATTGCAGGCTATGCTTTGAATAAGTTGCATCCCTTCAACTTGGGTGCTGTAAACAGCAAAAATACGTTTAGTGAAACGATCATATCCTTTGTTGTCTTATCATGTCCTAAAAACTCATTTTTTAGCTCTTGTTCAGTGTCTGTTTGGTAAAAGGAACAACAATGAATACAATGTGTAAAAATGAAAAAAATGAAATGCAACAAGCAACACTATGCGCAGGCTACCACACCAGTCATTCACAACATAAGATATAATGCTTATAACATGCAAATGTATACCAAAGCAGTCATCAACAATAGTGCAAAAAGAAGTAAAGTTCTCCATAAGAAACTAGTAGAGCAACGCTGGTGTCATGAAATCATGAGCTGAAGAAAAACGTCGAGAGAATACAAAATGCAGACAAGCTCCCCAATGTATGCCCATTTCATAAATATTAGTCCACTTCATCAGCGACTTGCCCACTTTATTTTTGGGATCACAAACCATCTCTGTGGGTCTCTTCGCTTGAAAACCCTGTGAGGTGGAACTTCATAGCATCATCTTGACTCAATTGTGACTAAATGACATACTTTCCCTTCGGTCCGTGGTGGTGAACCTTTGGCACTCCAGATGTTATGGACTACAATTCCCATCAGCCCCTTCCAGCATG
>NW_025950246.1:0-10111 GCF_021028975.2 Sphaerodactylus townsendi | reverse complement strand
AGTAGTGTTAGGGGGTAGCTTAGGCATACCCTTTTCAAATTTGACAGCTACTTCCTCGTCCCTACTCCTGAATTGGGTAAGGGGAGGGGGAATTAAAGGGTGTGGAATTAAAGTGGGAGGGGATTAAAGGGGTGGATAAACAAAATGCTTTGAAATGTGAGTTTGATTTTATTAGGGTTGTGTGTGGAAATTGGCTTCAGGTTTTGAACGAGAGGCTGTAGTCTGGGGCAGGGATCAGAGAGTGAAATGTTAGTTTCCCCAGATGCTGGTAGAGTGAATGCTGTGTTTGAGAAGTGGACTTTGCCAGTTTTTACATGCTTTGTGGAGAACACTCGAAGTGCAATAAGCAAAACCCACTTTTAAATCCCACAGCACCCCAGGTTTTACACTTTCCCATTTTGCCACACTCTGTGGAGAACACAGAAAAAAGCAAAACCCTCACCCCTTCTTTCTCATTCTCTGAAAGCCTGTTTCACCAGCGGCACCCACACAAAAGCTGTACCTCAACAAACACGTGTTTTACATGCTCTTTTGGAGAACACTGTGTGAATAAGCAAACCCCTGTCCTTAAAAAACTCCACAGCACTCTGTGTTTTAAACCTCCTAAAGTGTTTTAGGAAGTAGAGAGCCAGCCAGAGTCCCCAAAAATCTACAAAAGTTGTCCCCTTCCACACACCCCAGTGTTTTATATCCCTCAGAACCTCGTGTTTTACACACTCTGTGGAGAACACAGAAAAGCAAACCCCCTCACCCCCTTTCTCTCTCTTTCTCACACCTCTCCCATCCCAGTGTTTTAAATTCAAACAATCCTATGATTTTACAGTCTATGGTTTTGCAGCCTGTTATACATATTCTTTCTTTCATTCCCCAAACTGTGTGCCTTTTGCTAAATGTATGCCTTCCCCAAAATTACGGCTGCTGGCAGAAACTAATGCATTTCCAAAATACACAGAAGGATACAACGACTCCCCCCCCCATCCCCCAGCATCAGAGATCCACACAGCATCCTCCTTTTGGAATGGGGGAAACAATTAGTCAGCATATCCTGCCTGAATCTAAAAAAAAAAAAAAAAAAATAGCTCCACATTCCCCTCGAATCTCATCCGACACTTTGAAAAGTTCCCCCCGCAGGAAACTAAATTAACTCACACACTTTATAAAATGATATAAAATGGGCGTGAACCATTGGGGATAGGGGATACAAGTTCTGAGGTGTTTCCTGCAAGATGCTAAAAATAGTTTGCCACCCATCCCCCCAAGCCTTTTCACATCCTTCAGCCCCTGAGTGCAAAGCAGAATCTCTCATTCCAAAAGCAGAGAGGCTGACAGCTCAGAGCCTCCAAATCCCCCGCCTTGAAAACCATTATGTGTGTCAGTGTGAATAAAGTTGAAAAACGTGGGATCAGGCGGCAAGTGTTAGCACTTTTTGCACAGTGGCCACGCGTGTTTCCAAGCAGATATTCACAGTAGAAACGCACACACACCAACCCTGCAGAGTAGACCTGTCCCAATAAAACCATGCAAACCAGGCCATTCGGGTCACCAAGTCGCTATCATAAACACACAAACATCCTTCTTGTCTCTGGACGTGATGCATTTTCCCATATGTTAAGACTTTTTAAAAAAATAAGAAAGCTCCAGAATCCCCATTGTTCTGAATAAATATTGACTTTTTATCTGAACAGCACTATACAAAGTGTGCAGGGCCATTATCCATTGCAGGTAGGTTTAAACAGTAAGAAAATGTGCAGGCAACTCTGAAACTGATAACCAGTGTGTGTTGTAGCAGTTAAGAAATCACAGACATTTTGCAACGAGGGAATCGGTTTTTATTTAATTATAATTTCATAGTGTGAATTTCTTACCAGTTTTATATACCCCTTCTAGGTTTTCATGCAGAGCTGGGCTATGGCATTAGCCCACCAAATCCAAAAGCAGATTGAACGCGCACCTCGAAGTTACAGCATTTTCCTAAAGTTACAAGTTACACGCGGTTGTGAAGGAATGTTCCCACATCGGGTCCTGTTCTCCCCACCCTTCCTTGTAAGCACCCAGGATGGTGGTGGAGGTGATCAGTAGCAGCGCCACTGAAACTCTAGGGAGTTTGTTGTACATTTTACCACGAAGCATGTTAGGGTGACCAAAGCCGGGTCACAATTTTTCAAGGGCACCACACTGGCGCTCTGTTGTGGGAGAGATTGGAAAGCAGTTTTGAGGGTCTTTAAAGCTGGGGTCTGGAAATGAAAGCAGTTTGGTCTGGAAATCATGGGCAGAATTCTCCCAGCATCTAGGAAAAGCACACAGCCCTAGTTTTCAGGGGAAAAGACACTATCACACAAGTGGGACAACTGTGGAATCAGGCATTCAGGCCAGTGCGACGACACCTGCATTGGCAGGCACAGGGTCAGAAATAGAGTTTGAGCGCTTGTAAACCGCAGACCCTAGAAAGTGTCAATTTTTTGATCTCCGGGTGGCGCGTCATATGTCAAACAGAGCACTTTGGGAGATCACTTTGGAGGCTGGCTACATAGCATTATATAACCTCGCCACTCACCCCCCCCCCCCCCAAACACACACCTTCCCTCAGGCATCACCCCAGACTCTCCATGAATTTCCCAGTCAAGATCTCTATGCAAATCCCCAAACTCTTTGCAGATCTAGATGCTTGTGACAGAAGAAGAAATGTCCCTCTAAAAGGGAAACTTTTGTTATTTATCGGTCCCTATGTGTTTTGCTTCGTTCGTTTGTTTCAACGTGGTGTATTCTCACTAAACCTTGCAATACCAATTTTAGATTTAGATTTTAGTTTTAAGCCGTCAGCTATTTTAGTTTCTTTTTATTCAGGAATGCTGTAAAAACTTTTTAAGAATGACAGCAAACCATTCTTAAGAATGTTAAATAATCACATGATTCAAGGCCAAAATGTTTTTCTTGGACTGGTTTCTAGGGTGCCATTCAAAATGGATTTTCTACAAATTTCTTTTAAAAATTATATTCCCATAGCAGATACATAAAAAAGTAACGGGGAACTGGGGTGGTGTGTATTTGCTAACATACTACTCGGCAAACAAAGTTTTGCAAAACCAGCTTTTAAAAAATCACCTTTTAAAACTTTTAGATTACCCTCCAAAAATCCTAAACCTGATGGAATGCCCTCCTAGAAATATATATTCCTAAAGTTGCTGTAGCAAGTGAGGGTTGTTCAGTAGTTTTCTAAAAAATCTGTAGGGAGTTTTCACATCTGCAGAAAGCGCTGGCTGTTTTTCTTTGAATGATTTTAAAGCATGCCTTCAGGACAGCCTCAGCAAAATACAACAGAGGGTCTTCATCTTTGTAAACCCTGCTTGTCCTAAAAGCAGGAAGTTAGAGAAGCTGTATCAGGACAAAACATCTGTCTGCATAATGAGTACAAAACACACAAAGAGAGAGATATTTTCTCTGCCAAAGAATAGTCCGGAGAACGGTTATACTCCACACTCCTGAGTTTAACTTTGTCAGGGAGGTCTTTTAAAAAAATACAGAGGGATAATCAATAGACCTTTACAATCAAGCTAACTCCCAGCCACCGCTCTTTTCAGCAATAAATCAAAAGCTGCCCCATAAGTCATTCAAGAGCAGTTCCATCTAAAAACAACTATTGGAAACTGAGGGTTTGTTCCTAGTTTTCACACAGGACTTCTGAACTTTTGCCATTTTGTACCTCTAAGGGTCAATGGGATTATTGGAGCATCCCCGAGGTGTTTTTTTTTTTATTGTGCCATCCCTAGGTTTTGATAAAATAAGTGTTATTTTCTGGCAAGTTAGTGACATTCCCACAGGGCCCCTTTCGAACTCCCAGTTCTTGTCTCTTTTTTAGAGATCGTGCATTTGATCTCTTCTTTCACACTGATCTCTCAAGTGAAAGTTATCTTCATAGGCTTACCACCCCTACCTGGGAAGCTTTAACTCTACCTACTCAGTGATAGGCAAAGCTAGCCTCATGCAAAAAAATAAATTCAGGGCCAGAAACTTCAGTTTAATCATTTCCTATGACAAGAGAAGTTGTTGGCCACTGTATTATACTTCAATCTCTTTTACACTTGTTCTCACAAGAAAGTTGGATTCTTCCTACCATGCATAATAAGTATTGGCTGAACGCTATAATACTGTTTCCTACCGTCTGGACCCGGATGGTCAGTTTCTCTTCTGACTGAATAACAAGTCCCTCCTTGATAGGGGAATCTCCGATTAACCGCTGTGTGGAATAATGGGGAATGTAGAACTGTGTTGCTTAAACATCTGCCTCCCCCCCTACCCACAGGGAAAATATATACACGTATTTAAACATTTTGTAACTGTATACAGAAGTAATTGCACCATTTCTTGAGTCTGTATCTATTTGCTGAAAACCAATCTTTCAAGTTGCTCGCCACTTATACTACTACTACTACTACTAACATCTTAGCTACTCAATGGTTGATGCGTAGTTAAGAAGGAACCGCTGCTACTTGGATGTCGGGATACTGTGTTGCAGAGCTATTTGTCCCTGCAGTTCCTGACCGTTCAGCGAATAAGAAAACTTGAATGCTTTTTATAGAAATGTAGGCTGATGACAGGCATCGCCTTTGTTCAGCTGTTAAGGTTTTTAACGACACAGATCTATGTGTATCAGGAGGAAGGCCTGAGTGGCTGGCAGATAAGCAGATGGTATTTTGGGGTGTCACTTTGTAATGAGACTTCTTATGTGTAGTAAAATGGTCAGACTTCTTCACAGCAGGATAGTGCCCGGATGGGTAATATTCTAAGATAGAAATTCTAAGATACACTAGTGTCCTTTTAAAAATTTGAGGTGTTTACAGGGAATGATGATAACTATAACAGGTTCTGGAAAGATAAAGGGGGAAGTGGTGATAAGGCTCTTTGTCCCAATCCAGACCAGAGGTTTCTAAACAAACGATGCTGAAGAGGCATTAAACACTCCCCGATAGGAACGCTGCTTTTCTTGCTTTTAATAATCTTAGCCCAGAGCATGGACGGTTTTATAACATGAGAGAAATTGTACTTTAGCAGACTAGGAACAAAATGAGAGTATATAAGATATCCCAATTTAAGACACAAAAAATACTATTTTGATTATAAAGCCGCTAGCTCAAAAACAGGGTGAAAGGGTAGTAGATGAGACTGAGGACTTCATGGAGATGATTATTTTGCTAGGGTAAACTTTCTAGACAGCAACCTATAATGATTTTTTAATTTAAAGAGTAATTAATATCACACCTAAGCAACATTTCATTTTCAGCAGCAAAACTCTTTTCTAACACACAGAAGGGGCCAAACAACTTAACAGCATTTTAAAACGTTTTGTAACTCTTTGGAAAGTTTGGAAAAACACAAAATCATAAAAACTGAAATACTTTTTTCAACCATCACGTGGGCAAGAAGTAAAATAAATCCGGAGGTGTTGTAACATGTAAAGCTGACAAAATCTCTAGTTACGGCCCATCTACTCCCACCCTATGGTTCCCAGTTTCTCAAAAGATACATTAATACCCAGGTATTGCTACACACGCGACAAGAAATAAAACAGAGAATACAACTGAAACAGTTCCTCGCTGACTTTTATTTATCGAGAGGGCGACACCTGAGGTTCCTGTTAGCGCACACCAAAGGTTCCTCTTACTACCGTACTTCCATCAGGTATACTGATAGCTCTGTGTGGAGATTTTTTACTGTCCCCTTCAAAACTGGCTGCTCTTTCAACCTGTTTGGTGAGACTGTGGAAAGGTAAAGGCATTCTGGACCCAAGTGCACAGTCAAGTTATCATAATTGATGATCATCGGTTTCCTTTTTTTTACCTATTATATATTTACCGAGTCTAGCCTTATCCAACCATGAGATCCCAACGAACATTTATTTTATCATACGGCAGCGGCAACAAGAATTGTACCGGCACGCGTGTGCAAAACAGATAAAGTGCCCATGCCGAAGATTGAGAGACAAGGTGCTTTCCTTATATGTGAACCTAGACCTAATACCTTTTGAATCATATAAATATAAATGGGAGCCGGGACCAATTATGTGAATGACTGAATTTTTAAACTATACTGAATACAAGGTGGCTTTATTTTATTGTTCATTTATTTATATAGTTCTCAGGGAAAGTAGGGACGATGATTGGTATAGGAGAATATGTATCTGCTGTAAATGTTAGTAAGGGTAGTTGTTTTGGTGTTAAATAGTTATGTTGCACTTAAAGTTATGTGTGGCCTTGTTTTAAAAAAGAGAAAAGTGTTAATAACAATAATTTTTTTAAAAAAACTGACTGCTCTTTCCAGACTGGAGCGTGGGCCCTTAAATGACTTTTGAGGCTTATTACTGTGATTGTGCTCTGGCTAGAACTCTCTCTAGAGCTCTCTATGTAAAAAACTCACGCAACCAGGTATTTACGCCACCCTAGTCACCAAACCTTTCAAGTTATGTGGTGAGTCTCACTTTCATTGTAAACAGTTTCCCCCAGCATCCCTAGGGCATCTTGTGTAAATCACTCTTTTGCAATTTGCCCTCATCCCTTTCTGCCTCTCCAAGAAGATATTTCCTTTATATTGTCCCCCCCCAGCATCCCTCAGAGCCTGCATGCAAATGAGCCTTCTCATTCGCTCTCATTCACTACCATTTTTGCCTCATGGGGTGGGGGTGGGGAGGTTGGGATAGAGTCGGGAGAGTGGAGATCGAACATGCCCTTCTGAAAATCGCAGCACTAAGTTTTAAAAGAAAGGCGATCTTTTTAGAGAGGCCTCTGCAAAAGGGGGCTAATTAGAGCAAAGACATTTTACCTGTAACCTTCCACTATGAGCACAGTATGATATTTGTGAATTGTATTTGCATGAGATCTTTAATGTATTGAATATGAAAATAATCCCTTTTTAGGTAATGGTTTCCAAATTTCAGTTCTGAATTGTAAATTTTAGAAATATTGCATCCAGCCGCTTTTTGAAACTTCGAACAATGGAGCCTGCAAAGTTTTAATTAGTGAATATTTTTTATATTATGCTATTAAATGGTGTTGCATACAATTTGGAAAACATTTATCTTTAAGTCTTCTAGTCTTCCCCTTGCTATTTTTTTTTAGTTGCCTGTAAAGGGCTATTTTGTTTTTGCATAGCTTTTGGCATATAATTTTACAATACTGTGTCTCTCTCAAAATGCATAATGTGGTTTTTTTCGGCACTCATAGGTAGTGGAATGAATTTCAGGATACATAATAGTTAGCTAAGGAGTGCGCAGTCATATATTGTTCCAACCTCCAGGTGGTGGGTGGAGATCTTTCTGTAAATCATGTATAATTCCAGGAAAAAATGGCAACTTTGTATGGTAGATTCTGCACAAGTGCTCCACTAAAGTCAGTCCTCTCTCTCTGAGGGCACCCCTTCCTCCTGGGTTTCCTTCACCTTGAAAATCTCCAGGTATCTCTTAGTCTGGAGCAGGCAACCCTAGTCCTGCACAATGTAGGATATTTTAATAATAGCTATATTTTCAACGTTTTAATGTTGGCACTGCTTGTTTGTGATTAATAAATTGTAACCAAAGGAGTATAGAAGAAAGAGCAGGGGACGTGAATACATAGCTGTTCATAATGTTTCTGCATCAGGGATTGTAGAGAGCGATGTGTCGGAATGCTTAAACTCCCCTGAGGTTCAATTTGTAATTTGATCATCAGTTATGATGAACAGCCTCTGAGAACATTTTAAAATAATTGCATTTTATCATGAATTCTAAACTGAAAGGATGGACTTGAACAGGGCCTTGGAGTGTTAAGTTAAATGTTAATGTTTGATAATTGTTATATGTTAAAGAAAGTAAACCTTTTTGTTTAAAATTTAGTTGTTGCAAACCCCTCCAAGCGCTGCTCCTACAGATCCCACAAGCTGTGGTTACATCTACCACGATGTCATAATGGATCTATGCTTTTAACCCTCTTGGCGCAGTACTGCAGGATCCACGCTTCCTGAACACGTGTACAAAAATAGCATCTGTAACAACACTCAGGATTACTTCTCTCTCAGACACACACATAGCCAAAGGCGTTTAGGTCCACGGACCCATCCCATACCTGCCAGATTTAAATACACACAAACACATGGTGTTTTCTTTACAACAATGAACTTTTTTTTCTTTATTCAGCAATATTCATACAGAAGAGGGCGCTCCGAATCCGCAGCGCACAAGACAAACAATAATTCAGATCCAGTCCCTGGTTTTTCATCCTTATGCAGGTCGGGCTTGTCAGAACGACATGCTCATTCACCCCTTCATCGCTATAAATCCGTAATTTTTGACATAGCACGTGCTCCCCTCGGGTCCTGAAAGCCGCTGTGCTTCGGAACACCGGACCGATCAGTTAGCACCGACTACAGCATTCGGGATTCAGTTCTCCCTGAACCGAAAGCTTAGCCAACAATGTCAGATCCACGGCGCCCTGCCACACCTACGGTTTTGAAAACATTAAAAAAATACATCAGCTTCGGGGGTTGTAGACGCAATACACATTGGCCTTTTTTCTTTTTTTTTTTTTTTGCATGCTCACGTCGGGAAATAGCTCGATCACACAGAGAATCTTCTTTGCATCAACCTCCAAGGGGTCGGCCTGTTCCTCTGAAGCGCATTGAATTGACCGGTGGGGGGTGTCGTTGGAGTGTCACCCTCATCTTCCTCAGAAAAAAATCTCATGCTCCGAACTGTGACCAGAATCGGGTTAGAGTCATCATCATCATCACTACAATCGTCCCTGAATTCCTTATAATATGCAATATTGAAGCAATAGGGACAACAATCCGGATCCAACTTTCCACCCGCAGTGTGCACTATTGTAGCGAGTGTCAGCATTGAGACACCCTCCTAAAAATAAAAAGAGAAAGAAGATTGTTGCTTTTCACACACACACACACACACACACACACACACACACACACACACACACACACAGAGTACCCCATTACATTTTTTTAAAAAATCACCCCACACCACCCTCCAGAACGCTTACCCGCTCTAACATGGGTCCTATACATTTCGCCCTCTCCAAAACACGAAGTGGGACTCGCGTTGTCCTTGAAGCGGGGCCATTTCCTCATAAATGGGCTCTTCTTCACGCTCTAGTTCTGCAGAAGTCATAGCACCGGCACACATGTTCTCCTTCTCCAATGTATTGTCCATAAAGGTCCCTAGCCAGCAACTACAGAAAAAACGCTTCAACTTGTTCCTCTTTTCCATATTTATACCGTATAACCTCTAGGGGCGCATGTGGGGGCCGTGACGCTCGCACCATGCTCTGATTGGTTGTTTTTCAAACGCGGAGGAGTGGGAAAAGCTGTTTTAACATGTGACCTATAAGAGCGATTCACGTCCATTTTATATCCTTTTATTACATTTAAGAAAGGGTGGGATTCCATGTGAGTCTGGCTGAGGCTTGGGCCGCAAAGATTAAAAACATAAGAAGTTTAGTATTACTACATACTAACTGAAATTATTGGATATCGGGTATGATTTTGAGAGCCGTTGGTGTTGCTCATTTCACCCGGGGCCAATTCAAATGGTGGTCCCATTTATTACCTGTTTCATGAATGTAGCGGTCGTGCATGAAGAAGGTGACTGAACATCAAGAAGGTGATAGTGAACTCTCACCTATTTTGTGTTTGTATTTGTTCCCCTTTCACTCTATGGCAAGGTTGAGGCTTGCCAAAGCCAATTCCCCGTTTACTGTGCCCACTATATAGTGCACAGCAGAAATAACAGCGTAAAACTACAGACTGCTTTCTCAAAGGGGTGCCCGACTTCTTGTTTGTTTTGTTCTCAGGGCACAGCTAGGAGTCTCTCCCCACTCCTTCAGACTGACAGGGACAGAACATTGTAGGGTTGCCATGACACACACCTGGGCCACATTCACCTCCATCAGGAGTCTCAAGAGAGCAAAAGGGACGCTGTAAAGCTATTCTTTGCTTTATTTTACAACCACCTGTAACACTTCAGTAATTTTTAACAGTCAACAGTCTGTTTTAACAAGCCTGATAGGAAACCACCTACATGCTTAGTTTATAAGAGCTGTTGAAGTGAAAAATAATAATTTCGAGACATATT
>NW_025950245.1:0-10113 GCF_021028975.2 Sphaerodactylus townsendi | reverse complement strand
GTATCAGGAGAGTATCTGGAAGATACCCTGAAATCGTGGTGCTGCTAGTTTTATAAAATTGTCCCCTGCAGGTCAAAACCCAAAAAACACCAAAAATACAAAAAAATCAGACGGACCCAAATTTTTCAGGATACCCGAGGCAAACCGAATATGATATTCACCTTATTTGGGCATACAGATAATTTTATGCCTGAATAAGCTCAAATCTGAAATTTACAGAATTTTTTTTAGTAATGCTCAATCCTAATTCTCAAATTTCATCTTGGTAAGAGGTTTTGTCAGTGTGTCAGCTATCTAATTTTTCTTTTACTGCCATCATCTATTTGTTTCCCTGCTCCTACACATGAAGCCTGCTGGGTGATCTTAGGCTAGTCACAGTTATTTCAGAACTCTCAGCCCTACCTACCTCAAAAGGTGTCTGTCATGAGGAGAGGAAGAGAAGGGGTTTGTAAGCCTCTTTGAGACTCCTTTTTTTATATAAAAAAATTATTGTATAGCCGGAAAATTCCATACATACATATACAATACTTTATGTTATATCCAAACCATACATTTCCCCCTTTTATCCTCTCCCCTCCAAAAGTTGATTTCTTCTTCTTCTCTTAACTAAGCAGCAGCAGCAGGTTCATTCTTTCCAGTCTCTTCACCCATTTCCTTCAATGATTCTGACTTCTCTCAACCAGTCCTCATAGCCAGTCCATATCTTCATCATATCAGTCTATCTTTCCATAATTGATTTCTAGACATTATTTCAAAAATTTCTTACTGTACTTGTTCCCAAACATATTCTAGCCATTTCTGTATTGTCCATATTTTCTTGTCTTTCCAGCCCAATACTATAACTGCATGTACAGTTCTTATCATTATTTTATGCATTATTCGTTGTCTTATTTCTACTCTACTATCCTCCAAAATACCCATGAACAATAAATCTTTAGTCTTCGACAATACAATAAATCTTTATTTTATGCTATTTTAACTTCTCTAATTTCTTCACTAATTTCTTCACTTTAATTAACTTCACTAATCTATATATATAAAAAGCTAACCATCCGTTTGTTGGTGACTCCCTAATGCAGAAACGGCTGGACGGATCGCCCCCAAATTTTCACATGACGTCCCTCCCTGTTGCAGGCAGGTAATCGGACCTTCAAATTGCCAAAAGTCCATACCTGAGCCAGGTAAAACGTCTTTGTCCTGGCACACCAGGCCATGAAGCTGGCTGTGTTTAACTGTCACCCTTAGAATGTTTGTGCAGCCTGTCTGTCTGTGGCCTGAGGGCTTGGTATGAGGGCTTAGAATGTTCATGCAGATGGGCAGAGATGAGCAGTGAAAACAGTACATGAGTAATACTGTTAGGTTATACAAGTGGAAGTGAAACACATACAGACTTTGCTGTGTGAGACATCAGGTGGGGTTCCCCCTCCCACATGCAGGTAACTTTCACTCTCTGTGCCTCACCCACTACTACCACACAACACACATACTCTCATCCACATCCAGCTCATCCTCACACACTTCACTCTGCCCTGTCTCACATCCAACCACCGCTTACCTACTTCCTCACCCATATTCGCCACAGCTCTCTTTTACTAAAAGCAAGCTTGAGTTTGCCATTTTCTTCTAAGAGAATCCACGGGGTGCGGGTGAACCAACACTATTGTCTCTGCTTCTTTTGCACACAGCCCTTTAAAAACCCAGGGAGCTGGCTTCGATCTGAGCATCTCACCACCCTGCCTCTGCTGCCTCACTGGGATAGCCCCCTTGCCCCAGTTCTGCCTTATCCAAGCCAGGACTGTGCGTGTCAACCAGTCTCATGGACAGCGGGATTCGCACTCTGGACAGTTCCGTTGTGGAATGGAAAGGGTTACCTTATACTAGAAACCAAGACAGCATCATATAATAATGTGAATTGAAAAGGGAAAGAGGGATTCCATTTGACCAACCCAAAAGAAGAAAAAGAGGAAGAGGAAGAGAAAGAGGAGGAGGAGGAGGAGGAGGAGGAGGAAAAGGAGGAGGAGTTTGGATTTATATCCCCCTTTCTCTCCTGTAGTAGACTCAAAGGGGCTTACAACCTCCTTGCCCTCCACCCCTCACAACAGACATCCTGTGAGATGGGTGGGACTGAGAGGGCTCCGAAAAGCTGTGACTAGCCCAAGGTCACCCAGCTGTTATGTGTGGGAGTGCACAGGCTAATCTGAATTCCCCAGATAAGCCTCCACAACTCAAGCTGCAGAGCTGGAAATCAAACCCGATTCCTCCAGATCAGAGTGCACCTGCCCTTAGCCGCTATGCCACTGCTGCTCCCAAAAGGCTATGCTGAGGATCATTGGACCTGCATGGACATCTGTGTGGGTTGCGGACTGTGATGAGAAGGACAATTGCCACAGCAATGCGTGGCCAGGCCCCGCTAATTTCTCTATATACCTCAATACCCTGTTCCCAAAATTGCTCTACCTCCTTCCATTCCAACCACATATGCATGTAAATTGCATCTTTTCTCCCACATTTTGAACTGAATCCCCTTATCATACATGCCAATTGCTTTGGAGTTCTATACCATTTTAATATTACTTTTCTTTCCAGTTCTAAATATTTTTCTATTTCAATAGTGTTTGCCTTTTTCATTACTTTTTCCATAATATCTCCTTCTATGAATCCGTCTTGCTCCCATTTTTTATTCAAAGCTCTAATCATGAATTCCTTATCCTCTATCATACATTTATACAAACTGCCTAAGATTTTCCCTTTCCCTTTCTCATATTTCTCTAAATACCTCCCCGTAATGCTCTCCCCTTTTATTCTAGTAACCTTTATCCTTTCCCATATACCTTTGAGACTCCTTACAGGAAAGACAAGATAGAAATCCAAACACCTCTTCCTCCTTGTTAGCCCTGCCCTTCATACCCCGCTTTATTAAAATATGGATATCATATTAATTTTCTGTGAAACTGTACTGGCAAATGCCAACTTTTCAAATTTGTTTGTGTGCGTAACAGAGTGTCCACCTAGAAGCAGGCCAAAAGCAAAAGGTATGTTTGCAAGATTAAATCAGTGAATGAGTTACTCCAGTCAATAGAATCTGGAAGCCTCATTGCCCATGGACATGATCTTGATTACCACACCCAGCTAAACTGTTGTGACACAATGGTCCTGGAAGACTCCCTGAGATTTGACTTTACATTTACTACGCCTTTTAGAAAGCATTTCCTCAACAATTGTTCCTTCCTTGCATTTCCTCTACCTATAGATACAATCTCCCTAAACCAATCAATCCCTTCCTGATCTACTCAAGTCTCAGCCAAATTTGAATACCTGGGCAGAGGCTCCAAAGAGTTACTCTGCATAAAGCCACTCAGAGCTTCCCTGATTCAATCACATATCAATTGGCTCCATTGTCCCAGGAATTAGTAGTAGTAGATGAGCTTTTGATTAGCTCAGCCCAGCAATCCCAGCATGGGAAACCCAGGAAAATCTAGGAAAACGAAACTGAAACTTACTTGCTCCCGCCCCAAACTATACTATGGGGTATAAGACTACAGTTCACTCCAGGCTCAAGGCTCACTCTCGCTAGAGCCCTGGCTCTAGCCATCACACTCAAAAGGTTCTCAGTGCTGGCTCTACAAGCTGGCTCTACAAGCTGGCTCTACAAGCTGGCTCTACAAGCTGGCTCCAGCTGCTGCTGGTCCCCTCTCTCCATGCTGGCATAGGAATCCGTGCCTTCTTCCAGAACTTCTCAGCTGAATTTAGGTAACGTATAGTCTCCTGCTCCCCCCTCCTATTCTATCATCTTTTCTTCCCTGTTTATATACTTAAGAACTGTGTGTATGCTTCTTAACGTCTCACTGTGTGATTGTTTGCAACTAAAATTTATATAAACATATTTAAAACTACAATTTGGTCTCTTTTGCATTCTCTGTGGAACGTTTCAAAAGCCAATTCTGGTATAGTTGTTACAAAGATCCCATATAGCCTACCTCTCGCACTGTTAAGCTGAGTTATTTTCCCCATTGCTACTTTTAAAAGATTCTCATACTGTTAAGCTAGGTAACATCCTCTTCTCCTTGCTCCAGTGTTCTTAAATGTTGTCAATATTACCTTAGCTTGTTCCAAGTCTTTTGTTTTGAAGCTATTGCTATTAAATTCCCTCCCGTATAAGCTTTTCAAATCACTGGCCAGCAGGTGTGATGTGAGGATCTGCCAAGAATAGGGATTCACAATGCTGCTAAATATTGAGGAATATAAACTGTGTTGGGTTACTAGCCTCCAGGTGAGGCCTGAAGATCTCAGAATTACAACTGATCTCCACACTATAGATATCAGTTCTGCTGGAGAAAATGACTGATGTGGAGAGTGGACTGCATGGGATTATATCCCATCAAGGTCCCTCCCATCCTTACACCCCAGCCTTTCCAGAGGTTATTCCCAAATATTCAATAATTTCTTAATCCAGAGTTGGCAACTTTGATTCTTTTCCATAGGGTATACAAAGAAGAAGAAAAGATACTGCAGGAGGTAGCAAGAGGATAGCAAAGTCAGCACCTTCTCTCTTGTTAAGTGTAATTTCTTGTCAGTCTGCAGAATGCTACTGTTAGGGCAACATTTGCTTTTTCTCAGAAGCCCCTCTTCTCTTAGCTAGCGATATAGCTTGGAATCTATCTCTGTTTTTACTCCTTACTATCAAGTATGATCAGGGACGTAGGTATAGATTTTTATGGGGGGGGTGTTAGGGGGCACGGCCATGCCTCCCCAAGCCCCGCCCTGGCCTCAGTGCTTATGAAAACAACTCTCAGAGGCCGGGGATGGCAGACTCCCCTGCCACACTCTCCCCAGTCCCCCACCAGCTGGGCTCCCAGCCAGCAGCCAGCAGCCCCTTCTGTCCTCCCCTCTGGGCAGAGGCATAGCTAGGGAAAATGGAACCCAGTGCAAAATCTGAGTTTTGCGGGGTCCCCCCATGGGCGGCTGCTGTGATGCTGGAATCCAGCCCCAAACAGCATCACTTTCAATGGTGTTTAAACTAGAGAGCCCAAATTCTCCTTTTAAATCCACCTTGAAGCGAGAATCTGGGGTCCCCAGTTAAAACAACATTGAAAGTGATGCTGTTTTGGGATGGATTCTCCCCCACCCTGAAACAGAGGTCGATTCCCCACCCACCATTAGATGCGTGCTCCTCACAGCAAATACCCCAGGGTCCTGCAGCACTCCCCACTACACCAGCAGTGACAACACAGCGACAATGCAGTCACCCTTATTCTGATGCTCCTCCCACCCCTCAGCACACGTCATTTCAGATCCTGGTCTGAAGTATACCTTTTTGAAACCACGTGCCAAACATGGAGCAGGGGTTCCCACCACTTTCACTTTTGAAGTGCAGAAAAGCCCAGAATCTCTTTCAATGTTTAAACTGGAGATATCACAGGGCCTTTCCCCACTCCCTTCCATCCCCCCTATGCCGCGCGCGGCTCTCAGCGCGCGGCATCCCAGGCGCGCGCCCAGGCATCCCCACGGTTGTCAAAAGGCGTGCTGCTCGGAAGAGCTTGGGATGCCAAGGGCTAAGGGGGCGCGACAGTTGGGCAGCTATGAAGGCTGCTAAGGCGCTGTGGCCGCCCCTGCCGTGGGGAGGGAGGAGGAACCCCGCGCGACTCTCCTCAAGTAGCGCGGGGCTTACAGTAAGTGGGGAAAGGCCCACATTCTCCTTTTAAATCCATGCCGAAGGGGCTGGATTTAAAAGGAGAATCTGGGGAAATTTGGAGGGTGCCTGCTGTCATGGGTGCAATTGTTAAGCTAGCAGCACCAAACTTTCAAGGAATTGTTAGGAGGCTCTCCTAATGATACCATCCAGGTTTGGTAAAGTTTGGTTGAGGGGGCCCAAAGTTATGGACCCTCAAAGGTGTAGCCCCCATCTTCTATTAGCTCCCATTGGAAACAATGGGGGATGGGGCACCCCCTTTGGGAGTCCATAGTTTTTGACCCCCTGGACCAAACTTCACAAAACCTGGGTGGTATCAGCAACAGACTCTCCTGATGATTCCTCCCAGATTTGGTGAAGTTGGGTCAGGGGGTCCAAAGTTATGGGCCCTCAAAGGTGTAGCCCCCACCTTCTATTAGCTCCCACTGGAAACAATGGGGGATGGGGCACCCCCTTTGGGAGTACATAACTTTGGACCCCCTGAACCAAACCTCACCAAACCTGGGTAGTATCATCAGGAGAGTCTCCCAAAACATCCCTGAAATTTTGGTGCCTCTAGCCTAAAAACTGCTCTCCCTGCAGGCCACAAACTGAAAAAACACTTAAAATACCAAAAAACCACAAACGAGGGGGTGGAGCTTCGGACATGTAATGGGGGGGTTAAACCCGAGAACTCCCCCTTACCTACATCCTTGAGTATGATACTTTCTGAATAAATCTTTATCTACACTTTGATCAGTTTGTGTACCTCTGTTGTTTTAATCTTTCTGCTAACACAAGTAATCAGATGACCAAATGGTCCTGGGCAACTGTTTAAAGTAGATTATGATAAATATCATCCGATTTCCCAGGTAACGTATTGTTTTGCAAGAGAACATGAATAAACCTTACCTGTGGAGATGCATCTTGGAGTGGGTGACCAGCCATTTTTCGTGCACGTGGTTTCCCCACCCTTTGGTTCTGGATTGTATCCCTTTTGACAAGTAAATGAAATTTCATTTCCTTCTATGAACTTACTCCAATAACCAGCAATAAAGGAACCATGTGGAAAACCTTCTCTATGTTCACACTGTTCTACAAGCAAAAAGAACAGGAAGAAGTTTTATTTGAACAAAGGAAACATTCACAACTCAAATCCCCTTAATGAAATAATGTACAAAATAGACCCATAAATCCTTACTGATAAATTTAATGTAGAAATCATTGCAGAATTTGGGCATTTTTATAGGAAATGATGTGATAGCTGAATGTGTGAAATGGCTAAGGGAGAAAAAAATAGGGCAGAGAAAATGCTCAGGCAGGGCAAAACGATGCCTAGTCTACAGAAGATTTAGAGGCATAGTAATTACAATTCAGCCTTAAAAAATTATTCTGAGAACCTACTACATCTAAATTTGAAAAGCTTTTAATAAAATGTGCAATTTAAGTGTATATAATCACATGCCATTAGAAGGTCATAAAGGCCCAAGGAAAACAATAGAAAATTTTGGAAAAGACATGTTTCATGAGGAGTCCCCCTCTCTTTTCATTGAACAAATTGGAAATTTGGAGGAAAACACCTATCAAATGTTTTCTCTTTGAGAATGAGTGAAAAGTTTTAAAAACAAGGGCCCCTTGGGGTTACATTTGAACAGAACTAAAGGTACCTTCCTTGCACATTAGCAAGTTCAGCAATTGCCTGCTCATGTACATTCTCTGTGATGCCTCCCACCTTACAAAATGGCCTGCCTGAAGAAATCAGGAAGGCTCCCACAGTATCATTCCACAAAATATGTAAAACTGAAATGTTCAGGAGGGCATTCCTGTAATGGAATTCATCTGTACTGGGACAGAACAGTACAGGAGGGTACATTTTTAGGGTCTCCAACTTTGGGTTAGGAAATACTTGGAGATCTTGGAAACGGAGCTTGGGGAGAGAAGGGGGGTTTGGAGAGAGATGGGACATTAGTGGGGTATAATGGTTGAGGCCAGCCAGATATCTTTTGGGTCTATCTTTCTCAAACCTGGTTCATAAGATCTTGCTGGAAAGAATGCAACCCAAACATGTTAACAGGCTGTCTGGATGGGATGGCAAGTTGCACAGTATAGAAGTTTCTATCCCCACTGGCTCCATTTTCCTTGCATCTGCTGCTATTTCCCTCTAAGCTTCACACAGAACTAGAAAGCTTTGGGAGCTTTGTAATAAATAAATAAATCTGAAGCTGCTGTTGTACAATCTATGTATATAAAAAGCTAACCATGTATTTGTCAGTGATAGTATAGCTCAATAACTGCTGGGCCAATTCCTCTGAAAATTCCCAGCCACTATAAGCTAGGCGAGAGTGTTTTTAGATGTTCACATACCTGAAATTTCATACCTGGCCCAGGTAAAACACCTTTTTCCTGGCGCTCCATGGTGAAGGACATGCAGCTGCCTGTGTGTAACTATCACTCTTAGAATGTTCGTGCAGCTTAGAATGTTCGCTCAGATGGCCAGATATGAGCAGTGAAAACAGTACATAAGCAATAACTCGAGTGGAAGTAAAACACATACACATCCATACACACGCAGGAGAGGGGAGGGAGGGGGAGGCGTGGCATGCAAGGGAACAGAAGTGAGGGAGGGGAGAGAGTGAGGGGTGGCATGCAAGGGAGGGGAGGGAGGGGCCCAGCATCTGGATATGACCCACCCAGCCTAGCGGAGGGAGAGGGAAGGGTCAGCATCTGTTCCTTTCCCATTTCACCACAATAACCCACAGCAACGCGTGGTCGGGCCCCGCTAGTAATGTTATAATGATCCACTGCAATTATCTGCCAGTTCCTATGAATTCCAAGGTATAACTAAAAAAGACAACAACCCTTCACTCCTTTCATTGTGGTGATATAAGGGGAAAGCTACCCATCCCCTTATATTACTGCATCAAAGAAGGGGATGAGACATACTTATTTTTACAAAGGTATGGGTATTTCGAGGAACGAGTAAATCACTGCATGAATTCATTTTAATGCCATAGTATTTCAGCAGCACAGTGATTAACAATTTTTAAAAAGCCTTAAACAACAAGCCCTCCTCTGTTGCTCTAGGGGAAAAATTAAAGGGAAATGGCAGCTGATGGAGGAAGTTTTTCCTATTGGATAGCTCCTTTGTCTGTGCATTCACTTGAATTCTGAATTCACAGCAGTGATGCCAGGGAAACAGAATCCTGACAATGAGGATGCAACCAATTGGGTGTGTACCTTGCTGGGAGTGACAGCCAATTCTGAGCATATTTACATGAAATGCTGGCAATCTGTCATAATTACCATTTTCAGGCATGAACCTAAAAAGCAGATACCTAAAGAATTAAAAGTTTAGGGTTTGTTTTTATGGAATGTGTGAAGTGAGTCTTACAAACAGCCACCTCAGTTATTTGTAATACTTTCCAATGGTACTAGTTTAAAATGGCATGCAAGAAACATTTTTAATACATAATATTTTGTTTCCCAGGTGCATCAAAAGAACACAATGAAAACATTTACTTACTAAAGCATTTTGGTACTGGATCCCATCCAGATTTGGTGCATCTTGAATAGACCCAGTTCTTTTCTTTGTCTGATGGCAGGAAGCCATTTTTGCAACGGAAGTGAATGTTGTCTCCCTCTCTTTTTGGAAAGTAGTAATCTATGTAACCCTCATAGTTTCCATATACTTCTACATTCTCTGCTTCAGGATAGCCGCAGCGGTTTGCTTTGGAAGATATGAGAGAAAGAAAGTTGAGGCAAAGACTTTCTTCACGTGATTAGGGTGGCACCGCATGTATAAGATGGAATCCGGAGAAGAAAAAGGACTGTACTAGGGAATGGCAGATAAAGTGGAGAGAGTCTAGGAACAACAAAGATAAGTCTTGGCTTAATCAAAGAGGAGCTGCAGAAAGTGAATGGAAAAAAAGAAGAGAAGATTATTTTCAAATGGGCCTGTTATCTACAGGACTATAACATTCAGCTAATTCGGCTTGTATTCGGGCCAAATGCAAACCACCCGAATACAATCTGATCCAAACACAATATAGCCGATCCAAATAGAATGCATTTGGATCGGTTTGTATTGATTAGGCATGCCAATTGCCAAATTGCCAAGCCTAGTCAAGATGGAGATTCTGGAGTTGGCAAAGTGATGGGATGGGGGCGAGGCGGAACAGGACTCCCCTTTCCGTCCCAGGGTATGAAACCCAAGTGCATCGCTGATCGGGGGGAGAGCAGAGCTGCTGTTCCTGCTGCCCGGATCTTTGTGCAGCACCTGCATGGAGGGAGGGGGAGATCTCTGGGTTGTGGTTTTGCTGCTGGGGTGGGGGCCAAGAGTCCAAAGGGTCAGCTTTCCCACCCCCTGGCTGGACACCAGCAAGTTTCAAGCTTCTCCTCTCCAGCCAAGTCATTTCCCAGCGGCTGGAAGTTCCATGGGCTCTGGG
>NW_025950244.1:0-17160 GCF_021028975.2 Sphaerodactylus townsendi | reverse complement strand
GCAGAATAGGGAGGTACTATTATGTCGGTCAATCTAGACAATATACTCTTATTAATGCAGCCCAGAATTGCATTGACCTTCTTGGCTGCTGCATCACATTGATGACTCATGTACAGTTTGTGGTCTACTAAGTCTCCCAGATCCATTTCACATGTACTGTTGTCCAGCTGGATGTCACCCATCTTATATCTGTGCATTTCATTATTATTTTTTTTTGCCTAAGTGGAGTATCTTACATTTATCTCTGTAGAAATTCATTCTGTTAGTTTTGGTCCAGCTCTCTAATCTGTCAAGGTCATTTTGAATTCTGACCCTGTCCTCTGGGGCATTAGGTCTCCCTCCTAATTTGGTGTCATTTGCACATTTGGTTAGCTTGAAGTATGTGTGCACTCATCATTAACATTTGTTCTGTAATGGCTCGTTCACATATACAAACCATCACTTGATGTTGCAGTTCTGTGTGAAAAAGCCTGGGCACTTCCATTCTCAAACAAGAGGTTCTAGGGTTCATGTGAATCTTGAAGACACCATCTATCAACATGAACTCCACTCCCCCCCACACACAAACAACCCAAAATGAGGCCAGCTGCTGTTTGTTTCTACTACTGAATATTACTCCTTCCTTCCATGTGTCCTTTGAGTGGGCCTGCAGTGACAGATTCTGCAGTCTGTCAAGGCAAAGGCCAATCTGACTTGCAAAACTAGTCTGGAAGCTTCACTGTCCTTGTTTGGATTATTTCAGTTTTGTGGTTGTTTTGATGGGCTTTGGTAGATAGGCATCCATACACACCTCTGGTTGTTACTCGCTTCTGCTGCCTTCTGCAGTGATCACATACTGGGAGCAAATCTCCACTGTCTCCACATCTGTGCTCAAGCAAGAGAGAGCAGCAGGCTCCTCCAAGATAATAACCCCCCTCATCACTATTAGAACATATTCCCAGTCATGTAAGCTGCATTGCAGGCTCAAGGGGGAGTGGGAACAGATGGTGCTGCTTTTAATAATGAACTTCCCAAACTGAGGACATTGCAAACTATTGGTGCCTAGAGCTGCCTATCAGCACCTGCATGATCCGTTCCCACTGACTAGCCAAGGCAGGGCACAAACTCAATTGTGCATGGGACTCCTTCCAGTATGGTACCTGACTCCGTAGTACCTGAGGGATACTAGCCTATATTGACCCACAACCTTTATGAGATTACATTTTATTTATTTTCATACTGTACCTCATAACTGAAGGAAAACACTGTCAATTTCAAATTTCTATGGATGTTGCAATTTTACAAATTCCATTCAAGAAAATCATATGCCTTATGTTTGTTAATGTCAGTGTAACCCCTATTGCACTAATATTGGTTTTATTTATGATGTAGCTTTATCAGCTAATCATTTTGGGGTATGGGTTGGTTGTTGTAGACTTTTTGGGTATGTAACCATGGTCTGGTAGATCTTGTTCCTAACGTTTCTCCTGCATAGGTAACTGGCATCTTGAGAGGTGTGTCACAGAGACTGTGCCCAGTGAGAAGGGAATATTTAGTGGGGTATATATTGTCCATTTTCCAGTGTGGGGAACCAATCAGTAAGTGTTTGGGTGTAACTTGCTATGCAAAAGTGTGGTTAACCACATCGTATTGCAGGTGGGGTTTTCAGTCCATTTACATTTGTCTTCGCAGTTGCATTCCCTGCAGCAGCAACAGTATTAGTGAATGCAAAACCTGTGTCTGGGTGTAGTCCATTGTCCATGAACCTAGCATGCCCTCAGCCTTTGATTCTGGTGTTTTTAATTACTAGTAGCCAAGTTTTGTTAATTGTCAGAGTCTCTTCCTTCTTGTTGAAGTTTTCTTGGTGTTTATGGATTTCAATTGTCTCCCTGTGTAGTTTGACTTCGTAACTTTCTGAGTTGTCCAGAATTTCAGTGTTTTCAAATAAAATGTTATGTCCAGTTTTGTTTAAGACATGTTCTGCTATTTCAGATTTTTCAGGATGGTTACGCTGACAGTCTTTCATGCTCCTTAATACGTGTCTGAATGCTGTGCTTTGAAGTTCCAATGTAGACCTTTCCACAGCTGCAGGATATATGAGGGATTATCTCTTGTTCTTTGCTGAGTGTAGCATCTGCTGCATTTTTCTGGTAGGTTTGAAGATTGTAGGTTATATTTTTTCATCAGTTTCCCTATTTAATCTGTGATTCCCTTGAGGTATAGTAGAAATATTTTTCCTGTGGGGGGCTGTTTCTCCTCCTCTGTCCTTAAGCCCAAGACAAACCCAGTGGACTAAGGAGAAACAGCCCCCCACATAACCTGCAGCTGTGGATAGGTCTACATTGGAACTACAAAATGCAGCATTCAGACACATATTTAGGAGCATGAAAGACACTGTCAGCTTAACCATCCTGAAAAATCTGCAGTAATGGCAAGAGAAATTAAGAGATATTACGAAGATATGGACAATGTTTGTGGCCTGGATGAGAGAAGCCGGATTAAATGAAGAAATCTGGAAGAAGAGAATACGGAGAATGGATCTTCTGCTGCTTGCTTGAACAACAGAAAAAAAGAAGAGGGGGAGGGAGGTAAAAAGGGGGGAAATGTATAGTTAGAAAAATGTATTGTATGTAACGGTTATATAAACATTCTATACAATAAAAAATTTTTAAAGAAAAATCTGCAGTAGCAGAACACGCTCTAAACAAAACTGGACATAACATTCTATTTGAAAAGACTGAAATAGAGCATGTTGTATTAATCTAATCCAATAACCAGGGTATGCACCACAGTGGCCACCTCTTTTCTGCCCAGGAAAGGCTGTCGCTGGCTAACCAGTCAAGCTGGTAAAAGGTACTCTTGGTCACAACTCCTGTTTCCTGGTTATCCAGCAGGAGCATATCCAGACTATAGACCTGTTCTTTCAGGATGCAACCCCATCCTGAATGGGGGACACCCTAAACCAGGGGTAGGGAACCTGCGGCTCTCCAGATGTTCAGGAACTACAATTCCCATCAGCCTCTATCAGCATGGCCAATTGACCATGCTGGTAGGGGCTGATGGGAATTGTAGTTCCTGAACATCTGGAGAGCCGCAGGTTCCCTACCCCTCCCCTAAACATTTGGTCAGACATTCCACTTGCTTCTCATTGGGATCAAGGTGATGTTTAATAGCCCCCATGTATTCCAAATCTGCCTCCAGACACCACGGTCTTTACAGAAGTGTGTAATCTTGGGTAGATGAAATGTACCATTCTAGAGAGAAACACAGTAAATTTGAAAAACCTGAGACAATCTAGAAGGGCTTGTGAATGTAATACCCATTAGAAATTTGTTGTTCAAGTAAACAGGGAATGTTGTTTCAGATTAACACTTGTGGGATAATGGGCTGAATTTTGATTGCACTAAGCAGACGCCAACCTACTGTATTGGCTCCTCCAGTCTTGCCAGTACTGGTGCTTGTTACTAGGTTGATCCTGAACTATTAGGAATAATTCCCTGCAGCTGTTTTAAGCCGTTTCTGTGCAGGACGACTTGTAGTTCTAAGAAGAAAGCCTTATCTCCTGCATTCAACAGACGCAGTTACTGAGCACAGACACCTGATGCTCAGAAGTTCCACAAAACTGCCAAATCTATGAGTGTTTATGAAAAGTGACCATCTGAACTTACTGAGCCTCACCTATTATTCTCTTGTGAAGCCAGAACTGGAGAAGCAGGAGGACCTTGTTTTGCTTTTGAAGTTTCTAAGAGAACCTAGACTGGGTTGTTTGATACCTCAGGCTTGAATCTGCCCGAGTCAGTTCCTACACCCAACTACACCACAGATGGCTCCTTTTGGGAATTGTGTGATTAGCTACAAAACAGACTCCTCAGATATGCTGGAATGAATTACATATCTAAGCAGGATGAATCAAGTTTTTAGAAGCACTGAAAATCCATTTCTCCTGCTTTGGTGGAAGAGAATGAAGAAAGAGGAAGGAGAAGCTGGAATGTGGAAAGGAGGAGAGCTAAATGGAAACACATGGGAAGTGTTAGCAAAAGGACTGCAAGAGAAGGAAGCCGAAAGGCTGTGGGAAAGAACAGAGCAAAGACAAAACACCCCTCAAGACCTCTTGGAAGGCAACAGTCTGGCAAAGGCTGGGCTTTGTATTATATATTAGCAGAGTAGGACAGAAGAGACAGATTCTCAGTTGCTTTTTATTAATGAGTTTACTAACTATAAGAGAGGGTTGCATGGAGATAAAATAAGAAATCCTTTCTTTCCTGTTGCACATGTACATTATTCCACATTTGGTTACATCTAGGTACCTACATGCTGTCTCGTGCTTGTGGTGGTGGTGGTTGCTCAAACAAAGAAACAGAGTTAACTTTATAACTTCAGATGTACCTGCTCACTAACATGTAAGCAAAGGCTATCTGGCTGACCAGTAGCTAATCAATAGACTTCAGTGACTTCAGCAACTTCTTTACATACAGTTAACCCTTTTTATAACTGAATTGTGACAGACACTTACAAAACCCCAGGGCCCACTCACAGAGCAGCAAGGTGACACTCATGCATTTAGGGACAGTCCTGAGTGGTCAAGTGGCAAAGTCAGCAGAAAAACCTCCGTCTAATATGTGTCGGTCAGACCTGCTGGAGAATTATCAGGAGGAAAAGGGAAACAGGGAAGGCAGCCAGATGTTTAGAGAAATTGCTGCGGAAGCACAGAAAAGCCTGGGCTGAAAAGGAAAATTAAAACTATTTGCAAACTTAGAGCTAGAAAAAGTCTTAAATGCACAGCACAGTAAATTCCTTTGCCCTGTAAGGCCCTAAATGGTTAAAATCTGCCTCTTGCCTTGGAGGGAACCTGGTGAAAAACTAGTATTGGCAGAAGCAAAGGGAACATTTCATGAGACATTCCCTGGTTTGTAGCACACTCCGAGAAGAATGGCCAAAAAACTGAAGTGTCTCATTTGCTTCTCTTTAACCTCTTATATCTTTTGCTTTGGGCATATTCACTGTACATTGCCTTGGGAATTAGAAAACTCATCAAGAAGAAGAAGAAGAAGAAGAAGAAGAGTTTGGATTTCTATCCCCCCTTTCTCTCCTGCAGGAGACTCAAAGGGGCTGACAATCTCCTTGCCCTTCCCCCCTCACAACAAACACCCTGTGAGGTAGGTGGGGCTGAGAGAGCTCTGAGAAGCTGTGACTAGCCCAAGGTCACCCAGCTGGCATGTGTGGGAGTGTACAGGCTAATCTGAATTCTCCAGATAAGCCTCCACAGCTCAAGCGGCAGAGCTGGGAATCAAACCCGGTTCCTCCAGATTAGATACACAAGCTCTTAACCTTCTACGCCACTGCTGATTAAATGTGGGGGAGGCCTGAAATAGGGTTGCCCATTCTACATTGGGCAATTCATGGAGAGTTGGGGTGGATTCTGTAAAGGTTGGGGTTTGTGGGGTATAATACCATTTTTCCAAGGGAAACAATCTCTGCCACCTGATGATCAGTTGGAATTCTGGGAGATCCCCTGGCCTCACCTGGAGTATGACAACACTAGTCTGAAGTGATTCTACGGAAAGTTATGGGAGTCTGGTTCAGAATATGAATTTGCCCAGCTTGGAATGATCATAGGTAGTGTTACCTAGCTTAACAGTTAGAATATTTTAAAAGTAGCAATGGGGAATAACTCAGCTTGGCAGTGTGAGAGGCAGGCTAGGTGGGATATTTTCAACAGCTATACTGGAAAAATGGCTTGAAACGTTCCACAGAGAAGGCAATGAGACCAGATTGCAATTTTAAATATTTTTATACGTTTTTGGCAAAAACATATATGAACAGTGAGGCATAGAGAATCTTACACACAGTTCCTAGATATAGAAAAAGGTTGGAAAGATAGGTTTGGATGAGAGATTGGGAAGGGAGCAGTGCGGGTTTATACGTTACCTAAGTTCAGCTGAGAAGTTCTTGGAGAAGGCAAGAATTCCTATGCCAGCATGTGAATCCAAGCGAGTGCTAGCTAGAGCTAGCTAGAGCTAGCTAGAGAGCCAGAGCTCTAGCAAGAGAGAGCCCCTGAGCTTGAAGTGAACTGTAATCTTATACCCTATAGTGTAGTTTGGGGCGAGCACAAGGAATTCTCTTCCTGCAACTTCCTGGATTTCCATGCTGGGATTGCTGGGTTGAGCTGATTAATCTCATCTATTGATCTCTAAGTGTCGGTACAATGGAGCCAATGTTTTTGTGATCAGATCAGAGATAGCCTTGAGTAGCTTACACAGAACTCCTTTTAGGAATCCCTGTCTTAGGTGTGTCATGTAAATTTGGCTGAGGCGTGGAAGCACTTAGTAAAAGTTAATGGTTGCTAATAGGCGATCAGATAGGAAAGCTTGTGGCAACAACCTTTGCTGGGTGCAGTAATCAAGAAACATGTCCATGAGGCTTCCAGTCTCAGCTGACTGCATTAACCCTTTTAATGATCTCATTTTGCTAAGAGCTTTTTGCACATTTTGGCCTGCATTAATATCTGGACATTCCGCTACACACACACAAATATATGGCTGTTGGCATTTACCAGTACATATTGCAGAAAAATCATAGGAAGTTCATATTTCAACAATGTCAGGGTAGGAAGGGTAAGGCAACAGTAGGCATGCAGTGTAGTTTCCAGTAAGATCTTTGTTGGTGTGGAAGCTGCCAACTCAGATTGGTGAAACAAGAATTGGGAAGAAGACATTGGGGCAGAGAGTGGGGACTCTGTGCAGAAGACTGGGGCAATCCTCTTGCCCTGAGAATGACTTTGTCAAGATTTCCAAATTTCAGAACAGGGCCAAGTGATTGTGCAGGGAGATCTTCCTAAATGAAACAGGATGTTAGGGGCTGTTCACATTGTGTGAGACTGTAAGTTTTGGACTATATTATGTGTTTTAATAATTTGACCAATGACTAATTTAGATATTTGGGGAGAACTCAAACAACAGAGTCTTTTAAAACATCTGCCTTGCATCATTTTATTATTTCATCTGCCCATTATAACATCTTGTTAATTACATCAATTGATGTTTAACTATTAATTCCTTGAAAAGTTTGTGTGTGTTAATCATGCCTTGCTCTGCCATCCTGAAGAAGTGCTCCAATGTTTACAGAGGGGTGTTATAAAAGATTTGGTCATTGCACACAATTCTCTTGTTAGCTTACATTTGGAATCACACTTGTTCCTACGAGGCATAACTTGAAGCTGTATATGAAGGGTGGTCTTCTGTGAATCATGCTTGTAACTTTGAGCACAATTTGGGTACTTGCTTCAGTTATCAACCTTTGCTTAACCCTTGCATGTATGTGTAAGATAAATGTTGCTAACTTTCACAGTAAACTATAGTTTTAAGTGGGTTGCTAAACATCTGAACATCAAGAAGACAAAAGTAACTACTACTGGGGAATTATACAACTTTAAGGCTGGTGATGAAGAAATTGTAATTGTTCAAGATTTTCTGTTCCTTAGCTCCATCATCAACCAAAATGGAGACTGCAATCAAGAAATCATAAGTATTCGGATCAAGTAACCTGAACTGAATTACTGTTGGCTTTGGGTGGAATTTGTAATGCCGCATTCAATGGGTAAGCTATTTAAAAAAACACAGACACAAATACACAAAATATTATAATCTCTGTGCAAATGGATGTGATGGGTTTTTTATTCTCAGATTTACCTGTTTTATTCTTTTGGACTGACAAGGCTGACAACAATATTTTTCTTATCTGCCTTATTGTTGCCTGCCTTTGACTTCAGAAGCCAGGCTCTCTGACCCCCCTCTCTCTTTTTAAAATCATGTCTCAAGATCCTGCTCACTTTTTACACAGGATTATATTTTCTGTGAAGTTCATCTGTTATAACAAAGGTGGGGAGGCAGAAATGCCAGTCTGATGTAAGATGTACTGAAGTGGCACCTCCCACAGCTTCACAGAATAATCCATAGTAGTACTCCCCAAGATACTCAGGCAGCTGTACTCTTTCTCCTGCCTTTGTGTTGCTCTGTATTTAAACAGTACAGGGCTAATGGATACACACATGCACATCCCTTAATTTCTTAACACTTAATTGTAGAATCAAAGAGTTGGAAGAGACCAGGCGGGCTATCCAGTGGAACCCTCTGCCATGCAGGAACACACAATCAAAGCACTCCTGACAAATGACCATCCAGCATCTGTTTACAAACCTCCAAAGATGACTCCACCACCCTTCAAGGCAGTGCATTCCACTGCTGAACAGACCTTATTGTCAGGAAGTTCTTCATAAAGTTTTTGGTAAAGTTTATCATTTCCACCACCTTGAATCCATTACTCTGTGTCCTAGCCTCTGGAGCAGCAGAAAACAAACTTGCTCCCTCTTCAACATGACAACCCTTGAAATATTTCAACATAACTATCATATCCCTGGACCTTCTCTTCTCCAGGCTAAACATACTTAGCTCCCTCAGAGGGCATGGATTCCAGACCTTCTACCCATTTTGGTCACCGTTCACTGGACCTGTTCCAACTTGTCAATATCCTTATTGAATTGCAGTGCCCAGAACTGGACACAGTATTCCAGGTGAGGTCTGACCAAAGCAGAATAGGGAGGTACTATTATGTCGGTCAATCTAGACAATATACTCTTATTAATGCAGCCCAGAATTGCATTGACCTTCTTGGCTGCTGCATCACATTGATGACTCATGTACAGTTTGTGGTCTACTAAGTCTCCCAGATCCATTTCACATGTACTGTTGTCCAGCTGGATGTCACCCATCTTATATCTGTGCATTTCATTATTATTTTTTTTTGCCTAAGTGGAGTATCTTACATTTATCTCTGTAGAAATTCATTCTGTTAGTTTTGGTCCAGCTCTCTAATCTGTCAAGGTCATTTTGAATTCTGACCCTGTCCTCTGGGGCATTAGGTCTCCCTCCTAATTTGGTGTCATTTGCACATTTGGTTAGCTTGAAGTGTGTGTGCACTCATCATTAACATTTGTTCTGTAATGGCTCGTTCACATATACAAACCATCACTTGATGTTGCAGTTCTGTGTGAAAAAGCCTGGGCACTTCCATTCTCAAACAAGAGGTTCTAGGGTTCATGTGAATCTTGAAGATACCATCTATCAACATGAACTCCACTCCCCCCCACACACAAACAACCCAAAATGAGGCCAGCTGCTGTTTGTTTCTACTACTGAATATTACTCCTTCCTTCCATGTGCCCTTTGAGTGGTCCTGCAGTGATAGATTCTGCAGTCTGTCAAGGCAAAGGCCAATCTGACTTGCAAAACTAGTCTGGAAGCTTCACTGTCCTTGTTTGGATTATTTCAGTTTTGTGCTTGTTTTAATGAGCTTTGGTAGATAGGCATCAACACACACCTCTGGTTGTTACTCGCTTCTGCTGCCTTCTGCAGTGATCACATACTGGGAGCAAATCTCCACTGTCTCCACATCTGTGCTCAAGCAAGAGAGAGCAGCAGGCTCCTCCAAGATAATAACCCCCCTCATCACTATTAGAACATATTCCCAGTCATGTAAGCTGCATTGCAGGCTCAAGGGGGAGTGGGAACAGATGGTGCTGCTTTTAATAATGAACTTCCCAAACTGAGGACATTGCAAACTATTGGTGCCTAGAGCTGCCTATCAGCACCTGCATGATCCGTTCCCACTGACTAGCCAAGGCAGGGCACAAACTCAATTGTGCATGGGACTCCTTCCAGTATGGTACCTGACTCCGTAGTACCTGAGGGATACTAGCCTATATTGACCCACAACCTTTATGAGATTACATTTTATTTATTTTCATACTGTACCTCATAACTGAAGGGAAGACACTATCAATTTTCAAATTTCTATGGATGTTGCAATTTTACAAATTCCATTTCAAGAGAAAATCTAACATACCTTATGTTTATTGAAAGTAATGGTGTAAGCCCTGTACACTAATATTGGTTTTATTTATGATGTAGCTTGAAAACATCAGCTAATAATGAAATCATTTTGGGGGGGTATATAGGTTGGTTGTTGTGAACTTTTGGGTTATGCCCAACCATGGTCTAGGTAGATCTTATTTCCTAGCGTTTCTCCTGCATGGGTAACTGGCATCTTAGGAGAGGTGTGTCACAGAGACTGGCCTTGCCCAGTGAAGAGGGAGATATTTAGTGGGGTATATATTGTCCATTTTCCAGTGTAGGGGGGAACCAATCCAGTAGAAGTGTTGGAGTGTAACTTGCTATGCAAAAGTGTAGTTAACCACATCGTATTGCAGGTGGGGTTTTCAGTCCATTTACATTTTTGTCTTACATAGCAGTTGCATTTCCCTGCAGCTTGGCAACAGTGAAATGTAGTGAATACAAAGGCCTGTGTCTGGGTGCTAGTCCATTGTCCATAGACCCTAGCATACCCTGTGCCTTTGATTCTAGTGTTTTTAATGAGTACTAGTATGTCAGAAGTTTTATTTAATTTATCAGAGTCTCTTCTGCCTTCTTGTTGAAGTTTTCTTGAGTGTTTATAGATTTCAATTTATCTCCCTGTGTAGTTTGGCTTCGTAGCTTTCCTAGGTTGTCCAGAATTTTTAAGTGTTTTCAAATAAAATGTTATGTCCAGTTTTGTTTAAGACATATTTCTACTATTTCCAGATTTTTCAGGATGGTTACGCTGAAGCAGTCTTTCCCATGCTCCTTAATACATGTCATCAGATACTGTGCTTTGAGGGTTTAATGTAAGACCTTTCCACAGCTGCAGGATATATGAGGGATTATCTCTTGTTCTTTGCTGGAGTGTAGCATCTACTGCATTTTTTCTGGTAGGTTTAAAGAAGATTGTAGGTTATAATATTATTTTTCATGGTTTCCCTAATATTTAATCTGCTTGGATTCCCTTGAGGTATAGTAGAAATATTTTCCCTGTGGGGGGCTGTTTCTCTCCCCTCTGTCCTTAAAGCCCAAGACAAACCCAGTGGACTAAGGAGAAACCCAGCCCCCCACCTAACCTGCAGCTGTGGATAGGTCTACATTGGAACTACAAAGTACTAGCATTCAGACACATGTTAGGAACATGAAAGATGCCTATCCAACTTAACCAGCCTAGAAAAAATCTACAGTAACCTAACAGGAGAAAGTCAGAGATATTACAGAGATATGAGGACCAATGTTTGTATTTTCTGGATGGGAGAGCCCAGTTAAAATGAAGGAAATCTAGGAGAGAGGGAATGCAGGAGAATGGATCTTCTACTGCTTGCTTGAACAACAGAAAAAGAGAAGAGGGGGAGGGAGGTAAAAAGGGGGGAAATGTATAGTTAGAAAAATGCTTATTGTAATATAGCAGTTATATAAACATTCTATACAATAAAAAATTTTTAAAAGAAAAAATCTGCAGTAGCAGAACAAGCTCCTAAATAAGAGCTGGACATAACATTCTATTTGAAAAGAGACTGGAAATGGAGGCATGTTGTATTGAAATCCCTAGTCCAATAACCAGGGTATGCACCACAGTGGCCACCTCTTTTCACCTTGCCCAGGAGGAGGCTGTGGCTGGCCTAACCAGTCAAGCTGGTAAAAGGTACTCTTAGTCACAACTCCTGTTTCCCTGGTTATCCAGCAGGGAGCATATCCAGACTATAGACCCTGTTCTTTCAGGATGCAGCCCCATCCAGAATAGGGGACTACCCTAAACCAAGGGGGTAGAGGAACCTACAGCTCTCAGATGATGTTCAGAGACTACAATTCCCCATCAGCCTCTCCTATCAGCATGGCCAAGTGACCATGCCAATTTGATGGGAATTGTAGTTCCTGAACATATGGATTGTACAAGTTCCCTACCCCTCCGCTGTTTGGTCAGACATTTCCACTTGCTTCTCATTGGGATCAAGGTGATGTTGTAATAGCCCCCATGTATGATGGAATCTGCCTCCAGACTGCACGGTCTTTACAGAAGTGTATGTAATCTTGGGTAGATAGAATGTACCATTCTAGAGAGAAACACAGTAGAGATTTGAAGAGCCACAGGACAATCTAGAAGGGCTTGTGAATGTAATGCCATTTAGGGGAAATTTGTTGATTTCAAATTAAAACAGGGAATGTTGTTTCCAAGATTAACACTTGTGGGATGATGGAACAGATTTTGATTGCACTAAGCAGACGCCAACCTACTGTATTTAGCTCCCTCCAGTCTTACACCAATTACCTAGTGCTTATTACTAGAGTTGATCCTACAGACTAGCAGGAATGTAATTCCCTGCACAGCTGTTTTAGAAGCCGGTTTCTAGTACAGGACGACTTGTAGTTCCCTACAGAAATACTTATCTCCTACATTCAACAAGGCCTTGCAGTTACTGAAGCACAGACACACACAATTACTCAGAAGTTCCACAAAACTACCAAATCTATAGGTGTTTATGAGAAAGTGACCATCTGAACTTACTGGGAGCCTCACCTGTGTGCATGAAACCAGAACTAGGAGAAGCAGGGAGGACCTTATTTTACTTTTAGAAGTTTCAGAGGGAGCCTAGACTGAGTTTGACGGAAATTGACACCTCCAGGCTTGAATCTACTTGAGTCAGTTCCTACACCCAGCTTCACCACAGATGAGAAGCTCAGCTCCTTTGGGAATTTAGCAGTGCTTAGCTACAAAACAGACTCCTCAGATATACTGGAATGGGTGATTACATATCTAAGCTTGGGATGAATCAAGTTTTTAGAAGCACTGAAAATCCGACCTCTCCTGCTTTGGTGGAAGAGAATGAAGAAAGAGGAAGGAGAAGCTGGAATGTGGAGAGGAGGAGAATAGCTAAATGGAAACCCACATGGGGAAGTGTTAGCAAAAGGACTGCAAGAGAAGGAAGCCGAAAGGCTGTGGGAAAGAACAGAGCAAAGACAAAACACCCCTCAAGACCTCTTGGAAGGCAACAGTCTGGCAAAGGCTGGGCTTTGTATTATATATTAGCAGAGTAGGACAGAAGAGACAGATTCTCAGTTGCTTTTTATACTTTACTAACTATAAGGGAGGGTTGCGTGGAGATAAAATAAGAAATCCTTTCTTTCCTGTTGCACATGTACATTATTCCACATTTGGTTACATCTAGGTACCTACATGCTGTCTCGTGCTTGTGGTGGTGGTGGTTGCTCAAACAAAGAAACAGAGTTAACTTTATAACTTCAGATGTACCTGCTCACTAACATGTAAGCAAAGGCTATCTGGCTGACCAGTAGCTAATCAATAGACTTCAGTGACTTCAGCAACTTCTTTACATACAGTTAACCCTTTTTATAACTGAATTGTGACAGACACTTACAAAACCCCAGGGCCCACTCACAGAGCAGCAAGGTGACACTCATGCATTTAGGGACAGTCCTGAGTGGTCAAGTGGCAAAGTCAGCAGAAAAACCTCCGTCTAATATGTGTCGGTCAGACCTGCTGGAGAATTATCAGGAGGAAAAGGGAAACAGGGAAGGCAGCCAGATGTTTAGAGAAATTGCTGCGGAAGCACAGAAAAGCCTGGGCTGAAAAGGAAAATTAAAACTATTTGCAAACTTAGAGCTAGAAAAAGTCTTAAATGCACAGCACAGTAAATTCCTTTGCCCTGTAAGGCCCTAAATGGTTAAAATCTGCCTCTTGCCTTGGAGGGAACCTGGTGAAAAACTAGTATTGGCAGAAGCAAAGGGAACATTTCATGAGACATTCCCTGGTTTGTAGCACACTCCGAGAAGAATGGCCAAAAAACTGAAGTGTCTCATTTGCTTCTCTTTAACCTCTTATATCTTTTGCTTTGGGCATATTCACTGTACATTGCCTTGGGAATTAGAAAACTCATCAAGAAGAAGAAGAAGAAGAAGAAGAAGAGTTTGGATTTCTATCCCCCCTTTCTCTCCTGCAGGAGACTCAAAGGGGCTGACAATCTCCTTGCCCTTCCCCCCTCACAACAAACACCCTGTGAGGTAGGTGGGGCTGAGAGAGCTCTGAGAAGCTGTGACTAGCCCAAGGTCACCCAGCTGGCGTGTGTGGGAGTGTACAGGCTAATCTGAATTCTCCAGATAAGCCTCCACAGCTCAAGCGGCAGAGCTGGGAATCAAACCCGGTTCCTCCAGATTAGATACACAAGCTCTTAACCTCCTACGCCACTGCTGATTAAATGTGGGGGAGGCCTGAAATAGGGTTGCCCATTCTACATTGGGCAATTCATGGAGAGTTGGGGTGGATTCTGTAAAGGTTGGGGTTTGTGGGGTATAATACCATTTTTCCAAGGGAAACAATCTCTGCCACCTGATGATCAGTTGGAATTCTGGGAGATCCCCTGGCCTCACCTGGAGTATGACAACACTAGTCTGAAGTGATTCTACGGAAAGTTATGGGAGTCTGGTTCAGAATATGAATTTGCCCAGCTTGGAATGATCATAGGTAGTGTTACCTAGCTTAACAGTTAGAATATTTTAAAAGTAGCAATGGGGAATAACTCAGCTTGGCAGTGTGAGAGGCAGGCTAGGTCGGATCTTTTCGACAGCTATACTGGAAAAATGGCTTGAAATGTTCCACAGAGAAGGCAATGAGACCAGATTGCAATTTTAAATATTTTTATACGTTTTTGGCAAAAACATATATGAACAGTGAGGCATAGAGAATCTTACACACAGTTCCTAGATATAGAAAAAGGTTGGAAAGATAGGTTTGGATGAGAGATTGGGAAGGGAGCAGTGCGGGTTTATACGTTACCTAAGTTCAGCTGAGAAGTTCTTGGAGAAGGCAAGAATTCCTATGCCAGCATGTGAATCCAAGCGAGTGCTAGCTAGAGCTAGCTAGAGCTAGCTAGAGAGCCAGAGCTCTAGCAAGAGAGAGCCCCTGAGCTTGAAGTGAACTGTAATCTTATACCCTATAGTGTAGTTTGGGGCGAGCACAAGGAATTCTCTTCCTGGAACTTCCTGGATTTCCATGCTGGGATTGCTGGGTTGAGCTGATTAATCTCATCTATTGATCTCTAAGTGTCGGTACAATGGAGCCAATGTTTTTGTGATCAGATCAGAGATAGCCTTGAGTAGCTTACACAGAACTCCTTTTAGGAATCCCTGTCTTAGGTGTGTCATGTAAATTTGGCTGAGGCGTGGAAGCACTTAGTAAAAGTTAATGGTTGCTAATAGGCGATCAGATAGGAAAGCTTGTGGCAACAACCTTTGCTGGGTGCAGTAATCAAGAAACATGTCCATGAGGCTTCCAGTCTCAGCTGACTGCATTAACCCTTTTAATGATCTCATTTTGCTAAGAGCTTTTTGCACATTTTGGCCTGCATTAATATCTGGACATTCCGCTACACACACACAAATATATGGCTGTTGGCATTTACCAGTACATATTGCAGAAAAATCATAGGAAGTTCATATTTCAACAATGTCAGGGTAGGAAGGGTAAGGCAACAGTAGGCATGCAGTGTAGTTTCCAGTAAGATCTTTGTTGGTGTGGAAGCTGCCAACTCAGATTGGTGAAACAAGAATTGGGAAGAAGACATTGGGGCAGAGAGTGGGGACTCTGTGCAGAAGACTGGGGCAATCCTCTTGCCCTGAGAATGACTTTGTCAAGATTTCCAAATTTCAGAACAGGGCCAAGTGATTGTGCAGGGAGATCTTCCTAAATGAAACAGGATGTTAGGGGCTGTTCACATTGTGTGAGACTGTAAGTTTTGGACTATATTATGTGTTTTAATAATTTGACCAATGACTAATTTAGATATTTGGGGAGAACTCAAACAACAGAGTCTTTTAAAACATCTGCCTTGCATCATTTTATTATTTCATCTGCCCATTATAACATCTTGTTAATTACATCAATTGATGTTTAACTATTAATTCCTTGAAAAGTTTGTGTGTGTTAATCATGCCTTGCTCTGCCATCCTGAAGAAGTGCTCCAATGTTTACAGAGGGGTGTTATAAAAGATTTGGTCATTGCACACAATTCTCTTGTTAGCTTACATTTGGAATCACACTTGTTCCTACGAGGCATAACTTGAAGCTGTATATGAAGGGTGGTCTTCTGTGAATCATGCTTGTAACTTTGAGCACAATTTGGGTACTTGCTTCAGTTATCAACCTTTGCTTAACCCTTGCATGTATGTGTAAGATAAATGTTGCTAACTTTCACAGTAAACTATAGTTTTAAGTGGGTTGCTAAACATCTGAACATCAAGAAGACAAAAGTAACTACTACTGGGGAATTATACAACTTTAAGGCTGGTGATGAAGAAATTGTAATTGTTCAAGATTTTCTGTTCCTTAGCTCCATCATCAACCAAAATGGAGACTGCAATCAAGAAATCATAAGTATTCGGATCAAGTAACCTGAACTGAATTACTGTTGGCTTTGGGTGGAATTTGTAATGCCGCATTCAATGGGTAAGCTATTTAAAAAAACACAGACACAAATACACAAAATATTATAATCTCTGTGCAAATGGATGTGATGGGTTTTTTATTCTCAGATTTACCTGTTTTATTCTTTTGGACTGACAAGGCTGACAACAATATTTTTCTTATCTGCCTTATTGTTGCCTGCCTTTGACTTCAGAAGCCAGGCTCTCTGACCCCCCTCTCTCTTTTTAAAATCATGTCTCAAGATCCTGCTCACTTTTTACACAGGATTATATTTTCTGTGAAGTTCATCTGTTATAACAAAGGTGGGGAGGCAGAAATGCCAGTCTGATGTAAGATGTACTGAAGTGGCACCTCCCACAGCTTCACAGAATAATCCATAGTAGTACTCCCCAAGATACTCAGGCAGCTGTACTCTTTCTCCTGCCTTTGTGTTGCTCTGTATTTAAACAGTACAGGGCTAATGGATACACACATGCACATCCCTTAATTTCTTAACACTTAATTGTAGAATCAAAGAGTTGGAAGAGACCAGGCGGGCTATCCAGTGGAACCCTCTGCCATGCAGGAACACACAATCAAAGCACTCCTGACAAATGACCATCCAGCATCTGTTTACAAACCTCCAAAGATGACTCCACCACCCTTCAAGGCAGTGCATTCCACTGCTGAACAGACCTTATTGTCAGGAAGTTCTTCATAAAGTTTTGGTAAAGTTTATCATTTCCACCACCTTGAATCCATTACTCTGTGTCCTAGCCTCTGGAGCAGCAGAAAACAAACTTGCTCCCTCTTCAACATGACAACCCTTGAAATATTTCAACATAACTATCA
>NW_025950243.1:0-10115 GCF_021028975.2 Sphaerodactylus townsendi | reverse complement strand
TAAGTAAGTATAAGTAAGTAAGTATAAGTAAGTAAGTAAGTAAGTAAGTATAAGTAAGTAAGTAAGTAAGTAAAAAAAATAGACTCAATATTAAACAAAATTAAAAAAATGAAATAATGCAGTGCTGTAAAATCCTGGGGCCGCCTAACTCCCTCTACTAAGAATTAGGTGTGGATTAATTCCCAGAATTACATCTGATCTCTAGCCAACAAAGATCAGGTCACCTGAAGGATACAGCAGCTTTGGAGGGAAATAGTTTTGGAGGGCAATTTCATCCAGGAAATCCCAATTTTTCCCCTCTACAGGCACCACCCCCAAAATCGCCAGGAATTTCTCGGCTGCAGTTGGCAACCACAGTAATACTCCCAAGCAGGGGCCTGCAATCTGCCGCTCTCCAGATGTTCACGGACTACAATTCCCATCAGCTGATGGGACAGAGCGGTGTCCCATCAGCTGATGGGAATTGTAGTCTCCGCCTTCTCCCAGCTCTATTTTTTATTTCCCCGCCTCCGTTATTTCCTCTGTAGCGATTGGGTAATTCCGAGAGTCAATCGTTAAATTGTCCACCCACCAAGCGTTCTCCGTCGAGTGATTGGTCCGTTTAGCGGGCTCCTCCCGCCGCCAACGGCCCGTTCAGATTTCCTCAGGAAGGACCTCACGTGGGGGCTGTCCTTCTCGGGCGCCGGAGGAAAAATCGACAAGGAAAGGAATCGAAGTGTGCGAAAGACACCACATAGGACACGAGGCCGGCTTTCTGACAGCAGTTTCGTTACGTGCGATGTTGACACACCTGTGGTGGGACGTTTTTGAGTGGGCGATTTTTAGCCTGCCTTAGCGGTGGAAAGCCCCCTCAACCCGGAAGTACTCGAACTGAAGCCCTAATGCGTCTCCTGAGTCGAGTGACTGAGGGGACATCCGGGCATTGAGAGCCTTGTCGCGGGAGCCTCAGCCTCCTCCCCCCACGCCTTGTTCTTGGGGGAGCTAGGAGGCCATTAGCGACGCTTGATTGGGTGAGAGGCCACATGACCCCATACGACGCTCGATGCCCATAGGCTGGAATGTCATTCACGGCAGCGTGACGCGTTGTCACCTCACGGCAACGTGATATGAGTCACACCGTTATGTGACGGAATCGGTGCTGAGTGTGACGTCACGCCAGAGTTCCAACGGTCTCCTCCGCCAACGTGTTATTCTGTGGGGGATGGGACTTAAATGGGGTGGGGCTAAAATGGCTTATTGTAGATAAATATGATGTCACACCTGTGGTGATGCGAGAGGATGATGTCATATGTGGTTAGGGCTGATTAAGGCTGAATGCATTCTGTAGCTCTGGAATTATCCATCTAGTAGTCCATTGTATCCTGCTCTCCCATCAAAGGAGTTCAGGATGGAAGGTGTGGTCCTTGTGTCACCACCTCCTCCTCACAACCACAACCTTGTGGAGTAGGATTGCTAACTTTAGGAAATTCCTGGAGATTTTGGGGGTGGAGCCTGGTGAGAGTGGGGGTTGGTGAGGGGAAGGACCTTAGGGCAGTGGTAGTGAACCTATGGCACTTCAGATGTTCAATTGGCCATTCTGGCAGGGGCTGATGGGAATTGTAGTCCATGAACATTGGAGTGCCGTAGGTTCTCCACCACGGCCTTAGGGAATATAATGCCATAAATGCTGCCTTTTAGAGCTGCTGTTTTCTCCAGGGAAGGTGGTCTTCATAGCCTGGAGATCTCTAGGCCCTACTGGGAGAATAGTAACTCTTTGCCCATTATCTGGCTATTCCCCAAGTCACCAACAACCTTCACAGCTAAGTGAGAATTTACGGTCTCCCCGATCCTAATCTAGCATGGTAACTGCAACCCCTGTGCTGGGTAGCAATTATGGGCTGTTATTATAACAATGACCAATCATGATGTAGAGGCTTAGTTTTGCGCCACAGCTGTAACTCGGACAGGTAACTTTTTTCAACAGCAGAATCTCCCTCCATTTGCTTATTTTTTGGTTTTTAAAATATTTTTAAAGGAAAAAGTATTAAGCAAGTTGTGTTGTGATGCTTAGGAACTTGAGATGTATTATCTAACTTGGCTGGGGGAAGTGAGGGAGGGAGGTGGGCTTAAGCGCGGCCTTATATTCAGTGCTATGCTTATTGAATATCAGTTCTGGGATTAGCTGGTTGTGCATCTTATCGCAAGATCTCAATAAAATCAGATTTGGTTAACACTTGAGTCCGCCTTATTGAGGAAGAGTGTAGGCACGACATTAACATTGTGATTATAAGTGATGTGATGCTTCAACTATATATACTTGCATGGCAGTACATTTGTATATGGGCTGTGTCATGATTCCTGTCAAAGCTCAGATTTTGGGGGGAAGGGCCAATTTCTTTCCATACCTTTGGCAATGGTAGCATGCAGGCTCACTGGACTAAGCAGGGGAGGGGAATTTGGGTACCAAATCTTTGTCCAAGATTAGAAAGACAGGGTTTGATGAGCAGTGTCCTTTGTGAAGAACTTGGCTTGTACAGGAAGCAGAGGGGCCCTGCTTGCAAAAGCAAGGTTCTGAATCTAAACAGAGGCTGGATGAACATATATGTCGTGAGTGCTTTGATTGTGTGTTCCTGCATGACAGGGGTTGGACGCTACGATTCTACTTGTGCAGATGCTTCAGGACGGGCCAAAGTTGATGGATCCCACTGTGTTGCAGGAGACCAGCCAGATCCCTCCCGATGCCAGAACACACTTCAAGGTCTGCAGGTTTATCATGGAGGCAGGTGAGGAAGCTAAGCTTTGAGGCCCACCGTCCCTTACTCCTGCCCTTGATAGCGTGTGCTCTCTGCTGCCTGAATCATGATTCTGTGCCCATTCTTCCCATGCCCTGTGGTCCAGCTGCCCCGAGTCAAGGTGGATCGTGCCTTGTCTGAGACAGATCCTTTTATTAATCCTTTTATTAGCTGTGGCTGCCAAAAAGGAGAGGGCTAAATATGATGCAATATGTTGGTTGTAGAATGTATCGGATAATTTGGAAATTTCAGCTTTTCTTATCATAATGTGATATTGTAATATTTTCTTTAAGGTATATTGCTGTAAGTAATTGTTTTCAATTCATGCTTTTACTTTATAGCCAGTTTTATTTTCTTGCAAGAAAGTGTAATAGCCAGTAGCCGTAAGCTGTAAAATTCAGTTAACTGACTCTGATTGTGCCTTGTCACAGGCACTTTTCAGCCTCTTGTGGAAGCGCCACTTGCTGTGTCTCCTTCCTCGCAGGTGTGAAGTTGGGCTTGCGCTCTATCCCCATTGCCACAGCATGCACCATCTACCACCGCTTCTTTATGGAGGCACCTCTGGAATCCTATGACCCCTACCTGGTAGCTATGGCTGCCCTGTATTTGGCTGGGAAGGTGGAAGAGCAACATCTGCGGACAAGGGACATCATCAATGTGTCCCACAGGTAATTAAAACTGTGTGAATGCCGGGTTAGGAGTGTAATGTGCCAATGGTAGGGAGCTACCTGGCACCCCCATGATGTTCAGGAAGGGGAATGGGGCAGATGTGACATTGGGCCATGTGCTAAAATTGCAACTGGGCAAAAAAGGATGTGACCTTAGCTGATGCTCCAGAATGTCTTTGATAATACCATCGTGGCTCTAGAGGATTGGCTGACACCATGTCTGATGGTTTGCCCAGATGTGATGTCTGCTTGTCACTCAGCATTCCCTCCCCCCCCCCCCAACCACATGGAGCTTGCTTGTGACCATTGTTTTCAGCCACTGATAGGAGATTCAGAAGAAGAGGCATAGCTGTTTGAAATGGCGGGGAACAGCTGTGGCTGCTTCTTGCATCTTTCTCTTGTTCCCGTGCAGGTACATGCATCCCCGGAGTGAGCTGCTGGAACTGGACACCCATTTCTGGGAGCTGAGAGACAGCATCGTCCAGTGTGAGCTGCTCGTGCTACGGATGCTCTGCTTCCGGGTCTCTTTCCAGCATCCTCATAAGGTCCAGAGCACATGGGATGACTAGGAGTGGGAAGCATGCCTTGTGTGGGAGGCGAGGGGTTAATCCATCACCCTTCTCCCTTTCACTGAGCCTGGAAATGGGGACTGGCCCTGGGAGGGGAGGTCTCTGGGCCCTGCCCCCACTTCTAGGGCCCTCAGTTTCTGCTAGGGAAATGATTTGAGGTTGGGGGGAGATACCTGAGAAGAGCAGAGACTGGGAATGGGAGGGAGTTCCACCAGGATGTGAAGCCGTAGAGCCCACTCTTAAATCTGCCATTTCCTCCATGGGATCTGATCTCTGTAGCCTGGAGGTCCATTGTAATTCCTGGAGAACTCCAAACTTCACCAGGGGGTTGGCAACCTTGCCTGCTTCCCAGAAGGGAGACTGCAGTAGAGGGTTAGGGGAAGAGAGTCCAGGAAAATGGCAAACAGAGGTGAAGGAATGAGTACTGAAAATCAGGGTTCCAAATTGGCAGAGGGAATTAATTTTTTTTTAATGTAGATACTTTAAAAAAATTAATAGCCACCTTTCCTCTTTACGGAGCTCGAGGCAACTTACAACATAAACAGAAGGAGTAATTAAACCACTCCTCTACATATCATTTAAACTTGGGTTTCCTTGTTAGGTGTCTGCTTCCCATGGCAGCCATTTTGTCGCTGCACTGTATCAAAATACCCAAGGTGTCCACATGCTCAAAAGGTTGCGGCCTCTATGTTTCAACCTGCCCTGACAAACGGCACATTTCTCCTTGCAGTACCTGCTCCACTACTTGCTCTCTCTGAAGCACTGGATGAACCGTCACAGCTGGGATCGGACCCCGGTGGCTGTGGCGGCCTGGGCCCTGTTGCGGGAGAGCTACCACAGGCCTCTGTGCCTGCAACACTCCCCGCAGCATATTGCGGTGTCCGTCCTCTACCTTGCACTGCAGTGTTACGGGGTGCAGGTGCCGGCCGAGGCCGAAGCTGAGCGGCCGTGGTGGCAGGTGAGGGAGATGAGCATGCAAGCCCCTGGCCCTGGCCATCAAGTCTAGGGCTGGGTCAGAACAACTAGCTTGCAGCACACCTGTGTGGAAGTTGCATTCTTCCTTAATGCGCAGTGTTCTGACCGAACCAGGATGGTGGGAGGCGCCACAACTCTGTTATTGAGCTACAGTTGTGGTGTTGCTTGAACGTTTGGCAGTAGTCCTACCTGCTATGCAGGGCAAGGTGAGGAAAGCAGCCTTGGGTGGAACAACAGGTGTGCCCCAGGTACTGCTCTCAACTCTCCTTCGAAGCTTAACCATGCAGTTAGGAGAGAGAGCGCAATACCGGGAAGGTCAGAATCCGGCTGTTTAGGGAGAAGAATGGTTGCCCCCCCCCCCCTTTAGTATATAAGAACATCATAAGCACCCTGCTGGATCTGACCAGATGTCCATCTAGTCTCGCATCCTGTCTCACACAGTTGCAACCAGTTTCTCTAGAGGGCCAACAACAGGGCATAGAGGCCAAGGCCTTCATAGGAACCCAAGAAGAGCCTTACAGGTTGGAGTAACGGTCATCCAAACCTTGCAGAGAGTCCCCCTACATAATGTTCCCCTGTTGGTTATTTCTCTCTTGCTTCTGATCAGAGAGGGTTGGTGTAATTTAGGGACAATACAAAAATCTTTCAGATCTGTCTTCTGGTGTTGGGAAGGGGGACCTCTGCCCGCAGGGCAGTTTCAAACCGCCTCCCACTTCCAGATGGAGGACAGGACGCCCGGTCAGCTTTGTTTTCCAGCTTCACATGAAGCTACCTTCTACGAAGTCAGACCCTTAGCCCATCCAAGTTAGCCTTGTCTGTTCAGACTGGCAGTGGCTCTCCAGGGTCTCAGGGGAAGATGTTTCACATCACCTACTCTCTGATCCTTCCAACCGGAGGCGCCGGGGATCGAACTTGCGGTCTTCTGCATGCCAAGCTGATGCTCTGTCGCTCAGTCACAGCCCTTCTGCTTCCTGGCTCATCCTGACCTGTTCCTCCTACTTTGCCTTCTCCCTTCTAGGTATTCAGCGAGGATCTCTCCAAGACCACCATTGACCAAATTGTCTTGGACTTGATACAGATTTACACTCTGGACCGAGAAATCTCCTGAGCATCTCTGGGCAAGGAGGAGACGGCTGCTACGACCCAGTTTTGGTCAGCTCAGTTGCCCCAAGCAGAAGGAAGGGGCACTGTACGCCTTTCTGGGTTTCCCCATCCCTTTTGGTGAGAAGCACAAACCACCCAATACTGTCCTGCGATTCTTCTGAACCACCAGGTTCTTCCACCCCTGATTTCAGGGCCTTTGTCTCTTCCTGCCTGCTGAACTTGGGAGTTGGAGCAGGGCTGAGGAGGAGAGGCCCTTCCGTCCTGCCTGCCTGCCTGCCTACAGACCCAGCCCCTCTTGCGCGCAGAGTTTGCCTCCTGGGTCATCTCTGTCACCCCTGATTCTGGAGGAGCTCTGGAAGCTCCATCCCCCCCCCCCCCCACACACACACTTGGTTTTGCCTTGCACCAGGACCGGCTGAGGGCGTGGCATGCCAGATGAGCATTGACTGTCCGTGGGGCCCTGTCTGAGCCCGCGGGTCCGCTTTCTTTCATGCTGGATTAAAAATGGTAGTTCCATGCTTCCGTGTCCCTGTCTCAGGTAGTGCTCCACGCATGGGTGGATGTTGGAACAAACGGATACGAGCCTGCCGTTTGGGCCTCTTCCTGACTTGCCGCAAGGGAGAAGAATACCTGAGCCCTGTTGCTGCATTCAGATGGGGCGCAGAGAGGGGACGGGCTGTGAGCTGCTCCTGTTGCTTCATAGGCAGCTGTCCAGATGCAGGGGCTGATATTGCCAGCTTGTGGAATCCAGATCCTTCCCTTAGGCCTCCCAGAGCCCCCAGTAGAGGCCAGGGCGGGAATCCCCCGTGCAAGGGAGGCTGCCCCTTGATTTGTAAGCCTATGCTCTTTCTCCCCCCCCCTCACCCCCCCCCCCCACTTTGAGCTCCCAGGTTGGGTCTCAGCAGCCCTTGGCAAGGCACAGTGACTGTTTCACCCCCTTCTAGCTCTTGTCTCTGCCCCAGTCGCCTCCGCTTCCCTCTTTTATAGCCTTTCCGGCCCAGGACCCCGCCACAAGCGATTCACCCTCATTGCCTTCTTCCAACCAATGTTTTCTTCCCTTGCATGCCACCCCTCACTCCCTCCCCTTCCTTGGATGCCACCCCTCCCTCCCCTCCCCTCCCTCTGCTAGGGTGGGTGGGCCATGTCCAGATGCCAGGGCCCCTCCCTCCTCCCCTCCCCTCTCCTCCCTTGCATGCCACCCCTCCCTCCACTAGGGTGGGTGGGCCATGTCCAGATGCCGGGCCCCCTCCCCTTCCCTCCCTTGCATGCCACCCCTCCCTCCCCTCCCCCTCCCTCTGCTAAGATGGGTGGGCCAGATCCAGATGCCAGGGACCCTCCGTCCTCCCCTCCCCTCCCTTGCATGCCACCCCTCCCTCCACTAGGATGGGGGGCCATGTCCAGATGCCACCTCTCCCTCCCTCCCCTCCCTTGCATGCCAACCCTCACTCCCTCCCCTTCCTTGGATGCCACCCCTCCCCTCCCCCTCCCTCCCCTCCCCCTCCCTCCCTCTGCTAAGGTGGGTGGGCCAGGTCCAGATGCCAGGTCCCCTCCCCTCCCCTCCTCCGTTTGCCGCCCAGTGGCCCTACAGCCCGATTCCACCTGGAGACACTTGCCTCTTGGGCCAAAGCCTGACTGCTGCTCCCCAACCTTTCTTTTCTGTGGTGGCTGTTTGCCCTGGCCCCTTTCCCCTGTCACTGCGACTACTGAAGATGGGCAACTCCTCGTATCCTCTTCTGACAGGTCTCAAGTGGCCGTGGCCGTTCCTTAGCGAGTTGGGGAGCAGGGGAGACACGGCTGGAGTTAGGAATGAAAAGGGCACGGGAAAGTCAGCAGGCCGCATCCTGCTTCCATGGCCTTCCACAGTGCCCCAGGTGGCCTCTGGCATCCCGAGCCCCATGGGCGGAGTCTGGGTCACGGTTCGTGGCATTTCTGATAAAGGCTGCTGGCTGTGTGAGAGAGAGACTTGTTACAAAATGATGTGCCACATTCGTGGTGTGTCTAAGCTGTTTCTCCGGCAGGATGGAAAACCTTCCTTTCCTCCAAATGCAATTGGGAAAGGGGCAGGGTTTGTTGTTGGAATAGTGCATCACAGGCAGCCCCCCCCCCTCCCCAGCCCTGATTCAGCACTGACCCTCTTGTGAACAGGCACACAGCTTTCCTCTTTCAGCAGGAAGTGGACAGGAAGCCCTGGGTCAGCTGGAAGGTGCCATTTGCTCCCGTCCTCATCCACTCTGACCGTGGGATCAGAGGTTCACTTTCAGCTGCCTGGCAGGGTGGTGGCAAACCGGGATGAGGTCTGCAATGTTCTAAGTCTAATAGGCTAATACTTAAGGTCGAGGGATTTTTGCCTGTAAGAAGGAGATTGGACTTGGAGTGTGCAAACTGGTGGGAGGTCTGGGATGAGCAGAAATAAGAAACTCTATGATCTGAGTTTTGAGTCCAGTCTTTTAAAGATTTCCAGGGCATCAGCTTTTGAGAGTGGATGCTGCATTCACCAGATTCAAACTTATACCCTGGAAATCGTGTCGGTCTTGAAAGTTCTACTGGGTTTGAATCTCAGATCCCAACAGTGTTCCTTCTGCTTAAAACAATTGATTCTTTCTGCGTGCTGAGTAGAAACCAATGGTTTCCTTGGTGCCTTTGTGGGCTAGGAACTTGTTCTTTTGCTAGATATTCGTAGTTTCATGGTAGCTACCCTGCCTACCTGCAGTGAAATTATATTATTTGTGTGCATTCATATGTTGAATGGCTTGGGTTGGGGTAAGCTTTTCCAGCACAGTTTGGGATTTTGTGTTAGGTTTTCTTGTTGTGGGGACAGGGATTGAGATTTTATTAGTCCTGGAGCTATGAGATGAAGTATGCCTGGATAGGTTAGGGGGAATTAGGATGATAAGGTGGCAAAGAAAGTTTGGGGGTGGGGGAGTTAGAACATAAGAACACAAGAAAGAGCCTGCTGGATCAGACCAGAGTCCATCTAATCCAGCACTCTGCTACTCACAGTGACCCACCAGATACCTTTGGGAGCTCACATGCAGGATGTGAAAGCAATGGCCTTCTGTGGCTGTTGCTCCCGAGCACCTGGTCTGCTAAGGCATTTGCAGTCTCAGATCAAGATTGGTAGCCAGAGATCGACTTCTCCATAAATCTGTCCAAGCCCCTTCTAAAGCTATCCAGGTTAGTGGCCACCACCACCTCCTGTTGCAGCATATTCCAAACACCGATCATGCATTGCGTGAAGAAATGTTTCCTTTTATTAGTCCTCATTCTTCCCCCCAGCATTTTCAATGAATGCCCCCTGGTTTTAGTGTTGTGAGAAAGAGAGAAATTTATTTCTTTCACTCTGAGACTGTTAGCATGATTTCCAGGATCCTCTTCATACATTGCTTTTTTAAGGCCAAGACCTACAACTGTAATATTTGTATGCAACCTAGGCACCTACTGTCCAGGAACATACATGAGAGAGCCAGGCTTGGTCGTTCGGGGCAAACCCTCCATGACACGTTGAACGATTCCATGCTGCATTCGCCTTTTCCTCGCTGTCACGTACACACAGCTCCGGTTCTATCTCACCTTTTTCTGGATCTTCTGCTGATTGCTAAGAGCAGGCAGCACCAGCTGATTTGGTTCCTAGTCACAATGGCAAAGGTGGAGGGGAGGGGTATCTTGGCCCTCCTGGGAGAGAAACAGGGCTCAGCAACCTCCCTTCCTCCGGCTGGTGCTCAAACAGTACTGTAAGGCTGGGGATCTTAACTTTGTTGAGCCAACAGCTGCATTTGGAATTCTGGCAACAGGTAGTGTTTGCCACAACAGAAATGGCTGCTGTAGAGACCAAGCATAGAGTGGCTGCCTGGGGGCGGAGGGTTCCAACACAGAATGGCTGATGTGTGTTCCAGGTCGAATAGCAAAATGTTGGAAGGCCTCACCAAGTAACTAGGCTATTCTAAGCCAGGGTGGTGGCAGCTGCTCTCCTGAGTGAGTGCTGCCTGCGGGCACGGTGCGGTTGGGCTTTTATGAAGCCCGTCCAATTC
>NW_025950242.1:0-10116 GCF_021028975.2 Sphaerodactylus townsendi | reverse complement strand
AATGCGCTCAAGGTTACTTCACCACCAACACCATTGAATCTTTTACACTCTGCCTCCCCTAAAGAAGACCCTCCCCCCCCCCAGGTTTATGCCGAAAGGCGCGGTGGAATGCAGAAATAAGGGTGGGGGCTTCCATATTTTCGGACTAAGCCCATGGGTTATACCCATAGGAATATCCCACCCGAGTGACTAAATATTGCCAGCGTTTGCGATGACAGCTTAGAGTCCAGGATAGCGTCAATTTCAGAGTGCAAGCTTGTGACCATCAATAATAGTCGGTGGGGGCCCCTCCGGCGGGTCGTGCCAGGCATCCGACGCGCACGCCTCTGTGAGCAAGCTGAAATGGAAGACAGGATGGATGTTACCACGAGCGTTAGGCAAATCTAAGCTGGCAGTGACATCACATTAATCACTTTAGTAATCTGAAAAGGTCCCACAAATCTCTTGCCCAGTTTGGAATATTTATGCACGCCTCTGGAGATTTTTTGTAGATAACACACCCAAGAGCTCCACACGCAGAGGAAAATCTGAGCGGTGTTTATCCGCTTGCAGTTTTTGGGAGTCCTTTGCTTGTTGTAAGGCATGTCTGATCCGCCTTTCCATCCCTCGGCTAGGGATGAAATCCAATGTTGAAATTCTGGGGGGTCCAAAGCTGCCGCGGGTAGTTGTGGCAACGGCGCGAAGGAGCCACTTGCAGACACAATTTCAGCGGGGTTTTCTTTGTACCTCGCTAAGGAACCGCATTTTTGTAGGCGTACTCCGCAAACGGAATAGCTCGCACCAATTGTCTTAGTGGTAGTTGGTGTAACAACGTGAAATACTGCTCTAGGGTTCTGTTCGCTTCTCTCCGCCTCACTGGCCACTTTGAACGTGGTAGGGGGCGGCGATACGGCCCTCAACAACCCCAAAAAAACGCTTTCCAGAACTTTGAGATGAATTAAATGCCGCGGTCGGAGACCCTCACCTTTTAACGGGGGCGGAATGGGAGACGGTAAACATGTTGAATAAAACAGCCGTGCTAACTTAGGAGCCGAGGGGATGCAAGCACATGGAATACGGAAATGGGCTTGTTTAGAAAAATAAGTCCACCACCACCCACAAAACCGTGTTGCCATGACTTTCGAAGCGGCAACTTCAGTAATAAAATCCATGGAGATGACTTCTAAGGGCGTGGAGGCCACCGGGAGAGGTTTCAATAGCCCATGGGGCTTCCCCGGGATGGTTTTGGCTTCTGCACAAACCGAAAGCAGCCTTTAATGTATGCCTCATCGTCTTTATGCATTGCGCGCCACCAGAACTGCCGGGCGGCTAAATGCAGAGTTTTCAAAAAGCCAAAATGTCCAGCCTAACGGGCATCGCGGCAAGTTTCTAAAGAACCTTGCTTGCGGAGGGGGGGAGGCATCGCATCAACATTCCCCCCTCCGCCAAACTCCATCTCCTCCAAACGCACTCGAGAGTCACTTTCTTCCGCTGGAGGTTTCGTACCGCCTTCCTCGAAGTTCCCGCAGGAAAGGAGAGACGAGACTAGGAATGTATGGAGGAGGAGTGGACGCTTTGGTGATCGGGTGACAGCCAGCCCCAACTGGGAGGGGGAGAGAACAGTGCGTGGAATGTCTCGTAAGGCAGCTCCGCACCCCTCCCCGGGTAGGCTTTGTATTGCGTCAGCCAGTTTAGTTTGTTTTCCCGGGGAAAAAATGGACTGTAAAAGAGAAACGAGAAAAGAAATCGCTCCAACGGAGTTGTTTTATGGACATCTTGAGGGGGGGGTGGAAAGAGCGGCCAGGTTTCGTGATCCGACCAAACCTGAAAGGGGTGTTTAGCCCCCTCCAGCCAGTGGCTTAAGTGGAGAGTGCTACTTTGATGGTCGCAGCCTCTTTATCTCCCACAGTCCAGTTGAGTTCAGCACCAGAGAACTTCTTAGATAAATAAGTTAATAACGGAACCAGCCTACCATCTTTATTTTTCTGCAAATGGGCTGCCCCAAGTGCTTTGTCCGGTGTTAATCCGCGCGGAACCACAAACGGGAGATCTGGGTCAGGGTGTTTTTGTGATAGCTTCTGTGGTAAACTAGGATTTTAAGAGCTGAAAGGCTGTTTGACATTCCCTTTAATTCAGGCAAGGGGGGCCCCGGGTTTGGCGGACAGTGGATCTCTACCCTTAGTGCAGAGAGGTCTTCGTGAGAGGGAGAGTCAGTTCAATGACTAGGGGTATAAAGTCACTTATAGAAATTAGCAAAAGTCCTCAAGAAAAGACTGGAGTTCTTTGCGGTTGGTGGGGGCAGGCCATTGGAGGATCAAGGCCAATTTTAGGCAGAGGATCCATTTTCAAGCCCCTCGGGCTAGATCCGGTAACTCCAAATAGTCAATGGAGGTCTGATGAAAACAGCATTTGGAGAGTTTGGCAAAGAGAGAGTTGTCAAGCAAGCGTGCCAATACCTCTCGAACCAATATTTCATGCTCTTCTATGGTTTCCAGAGTAAATTAAGACGCCATCTAAATATACAACAAATTCCCTGGTACAACAAATCATGGAGAACTGCGTTGATAAGGGCCATAAAAGCCCCGGGGGCCCCACTTAACCCAAATGGCATTATCAAGTATTCAAACTGTCCAAACTTTGTGTTAAACGCAGTCAGGTGTCTATAGCCTTCAGCAATTCTGACTCAGAAGTAATGCTTCTCTCAAGTCCAATTTAGTAAAAATGCGCCCTAATGAAAGTGCATCTAAAAGGTCCTTGATGAACGGAAAAGGATATTTATTGGACAGGGAGCCCGCATTGAGTCCTCGATAATCTGTGCAAAGTCAGAAGACCCATCTTTCTTTTTTACAAACAAAACGGGGGCAGCGTGTAGTGTTTGGTATTCGCCGTGATGAACCCGCTGTTAAGGTTCTTGTCCAAGAAGGCACGAAGCTCCTTCTCCTCATTGGGACTCATGCTGTAGATTCTACCTTTGGCAGTTGCTCCCCTGGTTGTATAACAATTTTACAGTCAGTGTCTCTGTGGTATGGCAACTGATCGCATTCCTGCTCCTGAAAAAACTCTGCCAGGATCATGATATGCAGGTGGGATGTCAATAGAATCGGGAGCAATCGCTGAAGAAGCTTAGAGGGGCGTGTCAGGAGACGCTAGGTTTTCTCCCCAGTTCATGTGTTCACCGCAGGGAGGATCAGCGAATTCTAGGATCCGCTTCTTTCCAAATGAACTTTGGTTCATGTAACAATAACCAAGGCATGCCCAAAACTATGGAGTGTTTGAATACTGGCTTCGTTTAAAATCCACTTTCTCCCAATGGTCGGCTAACGGAGGAGAACCGGCTGGTGTTTTGTGTACTGGGCCGGTCCTTCGTTCCTCGAGGGGGCTGCCGTCCATTTGGGTGAATGGTATGGGGCTTAGCCAGGGAATTTTGGTCCAGACTCCAGCTCCTCTGCCACCTACCGCGATAAGCAGTGGGAGCAGCCAGAATCTACGCGGCCGAGAGGCTATACGCGAAAGTGTGTTTAGCTGGGTTGGCCAGAAATGCCGGAACAGTAATGGGAGCCGCCGCCTTCACTCACCGGGCCAGGAGTCGGGCCCATGTCCATGGGGGCTGTTAGCAAGGCAAACAGCTGCTTCCCCCTCCTCTGGATCGCCTTCGATGACCGCTTTAGACGAGCCTGTCGGAGGCTGCCCTGACTCCGCGTGGTGGTTTGGCAGACGGAGTGCGCCGGAGCTGGAGCGGTTGGTTTTTGCTTCTTGGGACAGTTGGCGGCTGAGGATGACCTGGCCCCTCCCGCAGTAAAAGCATTATCCCAACCGGCGACGCAGCTCAGAGGCGGTTTCGGGTAGGGGCGGCTGGGCTTGACTCGGTGGGACACAGTAGTGGTCTTTACGCGTGGGCTGCCTCCGCAACGAAATGATCTTAAACAAGACGCCAATTTGGGATCCCAACTGGATCCAATCCGCAATAGTACGAGGAACCCGAATTAAAAACACCGCTTCAATGAGCTTTGCCGTCCACAGCATCCGAGAAGTACTGTGATTTCATGCGTTCAGGCCACCTCAGGAGGGGAGTTCCAGCAGCCGCCGCATCTAAATTCACGGGCAAATTCTGCAAACGGGCGGTTGCCTTGCTGGATGGTTTTGATGGTGCGGATAGCTTCATTCTCGGGCGCCTGGATCTTGGAAAGCGCGCTCTTAAGGCTTGGAGGAATGCGGGCACTGTGCTGGTAGCCTTCATCCTGCAAAAGTCCAAAAAAGAGTCACGAACCAGTCGGTTGCTGCCCTATCCAGGACCAATGTATGTCCCGCATTTTTTCGCATCTCAGACCGGTATAAATCATCAAGTAGTCTTCCAAGTGGGCATTGAGTTGCAAAATGAAGTAGGGCAGTTTGAAGTAAGCGGTCCCATCAAAACGGGCTGGTATCGGGGTCCGATAGTAGCCCCATTCAACGGCTCTTGGCGCCTGCTGGGGAGGTGGTTGCGCGGGTTGGGCAGGTTGGGCAGGCAGTTGCTGTACCGGGGGGGGGCCGGAATCGGGGGCGCTGGCGGTACGGGGCTTACGCCTGGATGGTGCAGGACCCAGGTACGTGGGCCCCCTGGCACCGGGCGCAGATCAGTAACAGCATAGACTCCAACTTAGGGCTTCCTGGTCTGCTGCCTTCCTTAGCTCCCTCTCCAACGCAGCCAGCTCCCTCTCCTTCGCGAAATAATGCATCCTGGTGCTTATGCAAAGCAGCTTTTTCTCGCTCCACTTTAGCCAGTTCGTCTCCGCTTATAAGGGCTTCAGTGAGCTCAATTTTGGCGCGCAGAGCCTGAACGCCATCGCGTCGCCGTTGTAAATCCAGTCTGGAGTGTTCCAGGACTTTATCGCTGGACTGACAGATTCTGGGCATATTGTCGCTTGGAGCTGCGTCTTTAGCACGGTCCAACTCGAAGCTGGATCTCCTTACGCTGCCGCTCTCGGTCCCTCTGTAGGTTTTCGCTTCTGTTGCTGCAACTGTGCCCGTGCCTCCTGCCGTGGCTGGCGTTCACGGGTCCATATGCTTCTTGGGCATCTCGCAGGTCGCCCCACTTCCTCATCCCAGGTCTCTTCTTCGGATGGGAGAGGGAACAGATCCGGCTGGGAGTGCAGGCTTTCTTCGGACTCTTAAATCGCGTCTGGAAGCTGGTAGACGTCCCGGAGAACACCGTGAAGCCGGCGTGTAGTTTCACCGGTGGCTCCCAGGAAGGCACCTCCCAGGTGTGCGGCCGCTGGCCCGGGATCAGAAGTCCGGATTGGGAAAGCGGCACGTAATACCTCCCAATTCCAGGTTTAGTCCCGGTGTCCTTTGGACGGGCCCCAGTGCTGTGCCACGGTGGTTCCTTGGGAGCATCACCAAAATACGAGTCCAGGAATCGTTCAATGGGATTCCTGGGTGGCCGCTATGAAAGGTGGTCAAGCCCGTCTCCTCCATGACAGGTTGCATCTGAGAGGTTTGTAATCCACACCGCAGCGGGTAGAGATCTCGATCCACAGGCTCGATCCATAGACAAGCGCCCAAACGCACTCATGGAAGTCCCCATGGTCGTCGTCACGTCCCTCGTTCCAACGGAGTAAAGGGAAGACTCGTGCTGATCTGAGGACGGGAAAAAGAGCCACCAGCGAGGCCTCGTTCTCCTGCCGGTTCCTCCAGATCCAGAAAGGGAAAGGTCGGAGCCCTCTTTGGGGGGCTACCGCACCTTCCGCAGTAACATTCAACCTCTCCATCGCAAGACAAGAGGTCCACTGCACAGGAATATAGATGAATTAGGATTCCTGCCACAATGTAAGGAATTCCATAGAAGCAGAAATAAAAGGCTTTTGGGAGTAAAAAAGTCCATTTATTAAGACATCTTAGAAAGCCTGGGTCAAGTACACGCAAGTGGCAGTGGAATGACTCTTCAGCCAGAGGCATGGGTGGTTATAACACCAATCACCCCATCCCCCCTTCCTGCTTCCCATGGGAACGGAGTCCTCATCTCCCGCGCAAAGATAAAGTCTCCGCCGAAGAAGCTGGCCCATCGCCCGGGCTGTGGAATGCGCTCAAGGTTACTTCACCACCAACACCATTGAATCCTTTACAATTCCCCTATCAAGGAGGACATTCAGTCAGAAGAGAAACTGACCATCGGGTCCAGACAGTAGGAAACAGTATTATAACGTTCAGCCAATACTTATTATGCATGGTAGGAAGAATCAACTTTCTTGTGAGAACAAGTGTAAAAGAGATTGAAGTATAATACAGTGGCCAACAACTTCTCTTGTCATAGGAAATGATTAAACAAGTTTCTGGCCCTGAATTTATTTTTACGCAGACGCTTTGCCTATCCTGAGTAGGTAGAGTTAAAGCTTCCCGGAGTAGGGTTAGCAAGCCTATGAAGATAACTGCGAGAGATCAGTAATGAAGAAAGATCAAATGCAATCTCTAAAAAGACAGAACTGGGATTCGGGGGGCCCTGTAGGAATGTCACTAACGCAGAAAATAACACATTTTATCAAGCCTAGGGATGGCACAATAAAAAAAAACACCTCGGGATGCTCCAATAATCATTGACCCTTAGAGTACAAAATGGCAAAGTTCAGAGTCCTGTGGAAAACTAGGAGCAAACCCTCAGTTTCCAATAGTTGTTTTTAGGGAACTGCTCTTGAATGACAGGGGCAGCTTTTGATTTGCTGGAAAGAACGGTGGCTGGGAGTGTTTGATTGTAAGGTCTATTGATTATCCCTCTGTATTTTTTAAAAGACCTCCTGGACAAAGTTAAACTCAGGAGTGTAGATATAGCCGTTCTCAATTATTCTTTTGGCAGGAAAATATCTCTCTTTGTGTTTGCTCATTATGCAGACAGATGTTTTGTCCCGATACAGTTTGAATCCTCCTGCTTTGTGACAAGTATAGGGTTTACAAAGATGAAGACCCTCTTGCTTGTATTTCTTCTTGTTGGCTGGTCCTGAAGGCATGCTTTTAAAAAATCCTCATTCAGAAAACAGCCCGCGCTTTAAGTAGATGTGAAAACTCCTACAGATTTTTTTAGAAAACTACTGAACAGCCCTCACTCTTGCTGGGCTACAGTTAACTCTTTTAGATATATTTCTAGGAGGGCATTCCATCAGGTTTAGGATTTTGGAGGGTAATCTAAAAGCCTTTTAAAAGGTGATTTTTAAAAGCTGGTTTGCAAAATCCTTTGTTTGCCGAAAGTAGCATGTTAGCAAATGACACTCCCAGTTCCCCTCGCTACTTTTTATGTATCTGCTATGGGAATATAATTTTAAAGAAATTTGTAGAAAATCCATTTGAATGGCAATCTCTACAGTCCAGAAAACATTTTGGCCTTGAATCTGTGATTATTTAACATTCTTAAATAGAATGGTTTGCTGTCATTCTTAAAAGTTTTTACAGCATTCCTGAATAAAAAAGAAACTAAAATAGCTGGACGCCTTTAAAACCAAAAAAAATCTAAATCTAAAATTGGTATTGCAAGGTCTAGTGAATACAATCGCTAAAACAAACTAACAAGCAAAAACACATAGGGACCCATAAATCACAAACGTTTCCTTTTAGAGGACACTTCTTCTTCTGTCACAAGCATCTAGATCTGCAAAGAGTTTGGGGATTTGCATAGAATCTTGACTGGGAAATTCATGCCATGGAGTCTGGGGTGATGCCTGAGGAAGGTGTGTTTTGGGGGGGGGGGGGTGGCAGGTTATAATGCTATGTAGCCCAGCCTCCAAAGTGATCTCCAAAGTGCTCTGTTTGACATATGACGCGCCACCCGGAATCAAAATTGACACTCTGGTCTGGTTTACAGCGCTCAAACTCTATTTCTGACCCTGTGCCTGCCCTGCAGGGCTTGTCGTCAGACGGTTGAATGTCTGATTCCACAGTTGTCCCCTGTGTGCTTGTCTTTTCCCCCTGAAAACTAGGGCTGCGTGCTTTCCTAGTGCTGGGGTTCTGCCTATGATTTCAGACCAAACTGCTTTCAATCTCCCCACAACAGGCTCTTTGTAGTGTGGTGTCTTTGAAGAATTGTGACCGGCTTTGGTCATCTAACATGCTTCGTGGTAAAATGTACAACAAACTCCCTAGGGATTTCTAGTAGCGCTGCTACTGATCCCCTCACCCCCATCCTGCGTGCTTACAAGGAAAGGTGGGGAAACAGACCGCGTGGGCATATTCCTTCACACCACGTGTAGCTGTCACTTTCGAATGCTGTAACTCGGGTGCGCTCAATCTGCTTTTGGATTTGCGGCTAACGCCATAGCCCGCTTCCGCATGAAAACCTAGAAGGGGGCATATAAACCGTGGTACCATTCACACTATGAAATTATACTTAAATAAAACCCGATTCCTACGCAAGTAAAATGTTCGTGATTTCTTAACTGCTACAACACACTGGTTATCCAGTTTCAGGTTGCCTCGCACATTTTCTTACTGTTTAAACTCTTACCCGCGGATAATGGCCCTGCACTTTGTATAGTGTTGTTCAGATAAAAAGTCAATATTTATTCAGAACAATGGTGGGCTTTCTTATTTTTTTAAAAAAGTCTTAACATATGGGAAAATGCATACCGCCAGAGACAGAGATGTTTGTGCTTATGACAGCTAATTCTCTGGTGAGGGGAATGGCCTGGGTTTGCATGGCTCTATTGGGACAGGTCTACCCCTGCAGGGTTGGTGTGTGCGCGCTTCTACTGTGAATATCTGCTTGAAACCGCATGGCCACTGTGCAAAAAGTGCTGCCGCTTCGTCCCACATCGCCAACATTCACACTGACACACATGGTTTTTCAAAGGGGGGGGGATTTGGAGGCTCTGGGCTGTCAGCCTCTCTACGTTTTGGAATGAGAGATTCTGCTTTGCACTCAGGGGCTGAAGGATGTGAAAAGGCTTGGGGGATGGGTGAACTATTTTTAGCATCTTGCAGGAAACACCTCAGAACTTGTATCCCCTATCCCCAATGGTTCACGCCCATTTTATATCATTTTATAAAGTGTGTAAGTTAATTTAGCTTCCTGCAGGGAACTTTTCAAAGTCGGATGAGATTCGGGGAATGTGTGCTATTTTTAGATTCAGGCAGGATATGCTGACTAATTGTTTCCCCCATTCCAAAAGGAGGATGCTGTGTGGATCTCTGATGCTGGGGGGGGGGGTGTCGTTGTATCCTTCTGTGTATTTTGGAAATGCATTAGTTTCTGCCAGCGAATTTTGGGGAAGGCACACATTAGCAAAAGGCACACAGTTTGAGGAATGAAAGAATATGTATAACAGGCTGCAAAATCATAGACTGTAAAAATCATAGGATTGTTTGAATTTAAAACACTGGGGTGGGAGAGGTGTGAGAAAGAGAGGGAAAGCAAGTGAGGGGGTTTGCTTTTCTGTGTTCTCCACAGAGTGTGTAAAACAATCGGTGCTGTGGGATGAAAACACTGGGGTGTGTGGAGAGGGATAGCTTTTGTAGAGTTTTGGGAACTCTGGCTGGCTCTCTGCTTCCTAAAACCTTTTGGGAGGTTTAAAACACAGAATGCTGCGGGATTTTAAAGGACAGGGTTTGCTGATTCACACAGGGTTCTCCAAAAGAGCGTGTAAAAACCGTGTTTGTTGAGGTACAGCTTTTTTGTGGGTGCCCCTGGTGAAACAGGCTTTCCAGAGAATGAGAAAGAAAGGGGGTGAGGGGGTTTGCTTTTCTGTGTTCTCCACAGAGTGTGTAAAATGGGAAAGTGTGAAACACAGAGTGCTGCCGGATTTTAAAGGACAGGGTTTGCTTATTCACACTGTGTTCTCCAAAGAGCGTGTAAAAATGGAGAAGTCCCCTTCTCAAACACTACATTCACTGTACCAGCTTCAGGGGAAACTAGCATTTCACTCTCTGATCCCTGCCCCAGACTACAGCCTCTCCTTAAAACACAAACCAATTTCCACACACACAACCCTAATAAAATCAAACTCACGTTTCAAGCATTTTTATTCACCCTTTTAATTCACCTTTTATTCACCCTTTAATTCCCCACCCACTTTAATTCACAGCCTTTAATTCCCCTCCCCCTTTTAATTCGGGGGGCGGGACCGGAAGTAGCTGTCAAATTGTGAGAAGGGGATGCACAAGGTACCCCCTAACACTACT
>NW_025950241.1:0-10119 GCF_021028975.2 Sphaerodactylus townsendi | reverse complement strand
CGAATCAGTTGGGGCAATTTAGGGGGATGCTTGCCTCCCCAGGAACTCGCTCAAGCTGGCTGAGCTGTTTGTGCGACATGAGGACCTGGTTGCAACGTAGGGGAAAGTCAAAGAGTCTCTTACAAACGTTACAGGCAAAAGCAGATACACATTGAACAAGGCAAGACCCGAGGCATATGATTAAACCAATGAAGAATGGTACAACAGCGCTTAACCATCCCCCTGGCAGCCAACTCCAAAGGGCTGACCACCAGTGGGGCAACACATCATATTTCAGATTAGATACAACATCTTGCAACTCACGCACTTTCATATGAATCAAATGGGAGTTATCAGAGAGATTAAAACAACACATATTATGTACATTTTCACAACCTTGGTGATGCAATAACAGCAAGTAATCAATAGCGGCACGATTATCTAAAGTCGCTTGACGAAGTTCCTGTTGCTCGGAGGCCAGGGCATCCAGAGCAGTGGAGGTGGAATTAATGGACTTCGCAAGGGAACAGGCCAGCCGGCTAATAGTCTTAGCGTTGTAGGTGGCGAGTCCTGGGACTCCCACCAGGGAGGTTGCGAGGGAAACATACTTGGCTCTGGAGAGAGCAACTGCGGCGCTCCGGCAGGAAGGGTCGAGGGGAAGAGTGGAGCGGCGACGGCGTTTGGGCTCACGGGGCAGAGCCTGAGGCAGGACAATGGTAAGATGGCTAAGGCAACAAGGAGTCCCGGCGGAGAGGTCTCCAGGAGTTCGTGGGAAAATTGGCAGGAAATCAGTAGATTCCCCGCCTGCAAATACTGTTCCAGGCGAGAAGGTGGAGCGTTGGCAGTGGCGGCGAGCTGCTCCCCGATGTTGATTTGATTAAGATCCATGAGGGGGTGACCCAGCGTCACCGGCGGGAGGCAGCAGGGCAAGCAGCTGATTGTGGCTGTGGAATTTGCAGCAGTAGCCGCAAAGATGGCAACGCCGGGATCCCCGAGCGTTTCGGGGCGGCCACACTGTAGCGGCAGCTCCCGAGCCTGGTTGGTCGTGGTCCTGATGTCCCCCTAGGTTGTCCGGGCCTTCGGACCGTTCTGGTGCTGGCGGCGGCTCCGTTGAGGCAGCGGGGCAGGGTCCCTCAGGGAGGTCCGTTCCATCTCCGGGGTGGGGTCGGTTTCCTTCTGGTGCCGCCCCATGAGCTGGCCGGACATGGCGAGCTGGGATCCACAGGGGACCTGTAGGGAGAAGGACTGAAGCATACCCCCTTCCCCAGGTTATGAGGGGGGCCGGGCCCTGCCAAGCCCGGTCCGGGAGCTGGCGGTAGTAGACCTGGGCGTGGGGGAGGGGCTCTGATTGCCTGAAGTGCCTCTCTACGGGGGTGATCTGCTGCCCAGAGGGTAGAGCGAGCAAGTTTAAGTGATTGATGGTGAATAGCCCTTTTGATACCGTTTGCTGGACGAGCCCTAAGTTGGGGGGGCCACCTATTCCCCTTTCTTTAGTTTGTTTGGCTAAAATTTCCTTGAAGGTGCGGTTGGCTCGCTTAACGATCGCCTGGCCGGTGCTGTTATAGGGGATTCCGTGTGTTAACACGATCCCCCAGTTGGTGCAAAACTGGAGCATGGCGGCGGAGGAATATGCGGGTGCATTGTCAGTTTTGAGGTGGAGGGGACGGCCCATAACCGTGATGCATGCGAAGAGGTGTTGGAGGACGTGATTGGTAGTTTCTCCGCGAAGTGGTGTGGCCCAAATGTACCCAGAGTATGTGTCTGTGGTCACGTGCAAATGTTTCCATGGGGCTAGGGCCGGGACCATTGTTACGTCCATTTGCCACAGCTCATTTGCCAGGATTCCCCTTGGATTTACTCCAGGGTCTGAGGAGGAGCCGAGGGGTGAGCACTGGGCACACGATCTTACAATAGACTGTGCCTGGTTGAGGGGAATGTGACATGAGCGAGCAAGAGCTTTTGCCCCCTGGTGGAAGAAGTCATGGGACTGAAAAGGATCAGAGAAAAGGGAGGAGACGTGGGTAGCGTCATCCGTGCGCTGGTTCCCCTTGCTGAGGGGGCCTGGAAGCGGCATGTGACTGCGCATATGGCCCACGAAGTAGCTAGAAGTTCTGGATGCTAGCAAGTTCTGCAACGTTAGGAAAAGACTCATGAGATTTGGGTCAATCCGGGGGGCAATGTAAGCTCCGGGTAGGTGGGTGATTATATGTGCTACGTATTGTGAATTGACCAAGAGGTTGAAGGGCTGAGAGAAGGTTCGAAAGGCTAGGATGGCTGCGGCGAGCTCGCTCCGTTGAGCCGAAGCCTGAGGTGGCATGTAAGCAGTTTGCCATTTCCCGTCTTGCTGAAAGGCGATGGAGCCGACGCGCTTACTGCCGTCGGCAAAGACTGTGAGAGCGTCCTGGAGCGGCATAGAGGCCGCCAGGGGTCGGACGGGACAAGGGTTAGAATGAAGGAGGGTGAAGCGTGGGTCTGGGGAAGATGGAAGAGGATCTCTCCTACGAAACCTTCCAAGGCCAGCTGTAAGGATGGGGAAGCGTTCCAAAGGTGTTGGAAATCTGCTCTGTTAAGAGGCATGATGATTTTGTCCGGGTCCCACCCGACCATTACCATGGTGCGTTGGCGCCCTTGGTTAATAAGGTCAGCGTAGAGCTGGCCTGGGGTAGAAAGGTTTCTGGTAGGGGCATGAGGCAGATAGAGCCACTCCACTAAGAAGGTTTGTGGGGGTTTGGTGTATCCCAAGACCCCGGTTGGAAGAGGAGGCGTGCTCAAAAGAAAGAGAGAGAGTGGCTGGTCCCGGAGGGGGACCCGATCCACCCATCGGCGAGCCAGGACCTCCTTTACTGCCTGAAAGGCGTTCTTGTGCTTCTGGGTGAGCTGGATCTTGTCCCCAGGACCCTTGGCGAGCGGAAGCAATGAGAAAAGGGGGCTGAGTAAGGAGGTGGTGAGGGCAAAGAAGGGACGAGCCCAGTTAAGGGTCCCGAGAAGCTGCTGCAGCTGAAGAAGCGTGGGCGCATCTGGGATTTGCAGTTCCGGCAGGATGGGAGCGGAGTAAGAGTGGAGGAGCTTGTGCCCTAGGTATAGAAACGGCTCTTTCCTCTGCACCTTTTCGGGGGCGATGTGCAGACCGGATTGTTGTAATGTGTCCGCTAGCAGCGCCACCCACTGTGGAGGGACTGTTGGTGCAGCGACCAGGATGTCGTCCATGTAATGGATGATTAGGGCCTCAGGGGTTTTGGCGCGGAATGGGGCCAGGGCGTGGTGAACAAAGTACTGGCACAAGGTGGGGCTGTTGAGCATCCCTTGAGGCAGGACCTTCCACTGGTATCTGGCGGTGGGCTGCTGATGGTTGAGAACCGGCACGGTGAAAGCGAAGCGCGTCCGGTCTCCGGGGGAAAGAGGGATGCAGAAGAAGCAGTCCTTAAGATCGATGACCAAGACCTGATACTCGGAGGGAATGAGATTGGGGTTAGGAAGACCGCATTGAAGGGGGCCCATGGGCTGGATGCACGCATTTACCGCCCTTAGGTCCTGGAGCAGCCGCCATCGGCCATTCTTTTTCTTGATCACAAACACAGGTGTGTTCCACAGGGAGGTGGAGACCTCAATGTGGCCGGCTGCCAGCTGTTCCTCTACTAGCTGGTGCATGGCGGCCAACTTTTCTCTGGGTAGCGGCCACTGTTCCACCCAAACGGGGGTTTCCATGACCCATGTAAGGGGGAGAGCGGTGGGAACGGGCTTACTCATCCCAGTCATGGTTGCTTCAATCTGGCCCTTGGGATCCCCTCCCCACGAGTCAATGTGGACGTCCAAAAAGACGCGGCGGGCTGTGAGTTGTTGCTCGAGCCCCGGGTACTGGCGGGAGCCGCCGGTGGACGTCCCTGACCTGGAAGTAGGGTTGGGTAGCGTGGTGGCCAAGTTTGCAGATGATACCAAATTATGTAGGGTGGTGAGAACCACAAAGGATTGCGAGGAGCTCCAAGCGGACCTTGATAAATTAGGTGAGTGGGCTAAGAAATGGCAAATGCAGTTCAATGTAGCAAAATGCAAAGTGATGCACATAGGGGCAAAAAATCCAAACTTCACATACACGCTACAGGGGTCAGTGCTATCAGTCACAGACCAGGAAAGGGATTTGGGCGTCTTAATTGATAGTTCCATGGGAATGTCAACTCAATGTATGGCAGCTGTGAAAAAGGCAAACTCTATGCTGGGGATAATCAGGAAAGGAATTGATAATAAAACTGCAAAGATTGTCATGCCCTTATATAAAGCCGTGGTGCGACCACACTTGGAGTACTGTGTTCAGTTCTGGTCACCACATCTCAAAAAGGATATTGAGGAGATAGAAAAAGTGCAGAGAAGGGCAACGAGGATGATTGAGGGACTGGAGCACCTTCCTTATGAGGAAAGGCTGCAGCGTTTGGGACTCTTTAGTTTGGAGAGGAGACGTCTGAGGGGGGATATGATTGAAGTCTATAAAATTATGCATGGGGTAGAAAATGTTGACAGAGAGAAATTTTTCTCTCTTTCTCACAACACTAGAACCAGGGGGCATTCATTGAAAATGCTGGGGGGAAGAATTAGAACTAATAAAAGGAAACACTTCTTCACGCAACGTGTGATTGGTGTTTGGAATATGCTGCCACAGGAGGTGGTGATGGCCACTAACCTGGATAGCTTTAAAAGGGGCTTGGACAGATTTATGGAGGAGAAGTCAATTTATGGCTACCAATCTTGATCCTCTTTGATCTGAGATTGCAAATGCCTTAACAGTCCAGGTGCTCGGGAGCAACAGCCGCAGAAGGCCATTGCTTTCACATCCTACATGTGAACTCCCAAAGGCACCTGGTGGGCCACTGCGAGTAGCAGAGAGCTGGACTAGATGGACTCTGGTCTGATCCAGCTGGCTTGTTCTTATGTTCTTATGTTCTTATGCTACGGTGGCGCTGACGGGGCCTCGACGGTTACCTGAGCTTATTGGATCGGCAGCGGGTAGCGTGTGGGGCAGGAGGATCAGCTGAGCGCAGCTGACTCCGCTGGGTGGTTCCCGTGGGAGGTTTGTCCCCACCTGGCTGCGAGTGACTCCCTGGGGTGTGGAGTCAGCGTCCCCTGGAACAACAAACAACCCCTGCTCAATGGTGGAGGCCCCGGGCAAAGCTAACCCGACGGCCTCCGGGGGGGTGGGATCACCATACTGGCCTGGAGCAACGAGGACCTCACAGAGGGGGGTGGTTTGAACGCGGGTCTCGGCTCTTGGGGTCGTCTAGGTGCTCTCCTCCCTGGCCCTGGGCTGGGGAGAGGCCCGGCTGATTGTTTCCCCGGGGGCCCTCGCCTCCCGGGGGGACCCTCCTCTGTCAGGGTTGTAAGCCCCCCCACCGGGCGACCTACAATCCCTCCGGAAGTGTCCCCGCCTGCCGCAGTTGAAGCACTCGCCTCGGGGCTGTTCCCTGGCGGCGGAGAGTGCTGCGGCCAGGAGACTGGCCTGGTGGGCGGGAGACCCGATATCTTGGCAAGCCTTAAGCATATCGGCCAGTTCGGGGTTCTTCCCTAAACCCGTGATCGCCCTGCGACACTCGGCGGAGGCGTTCTCCTTGGCAAGGCGCATGAGGAGCTCGTGCTGGGCTACGTCGTTGTCGACCTGCCTCTGCAGGGCCTCCTGGAGCCTGTTCAGGAATTCAGCATAAGGCTCCTGAGGCTTCTGCCGGACGTTGGAGAAGCTTTGGGTTGGCTGTCCGGCAGCGGGCACTCTCAAAAACGCCTTGTAGGCGCAGTCGGAGGCGACCTTAAGGGTGGCCTCCGGCAGGACGATCTGCGCGTTGGGAAGGGCGAAGCCTTCGCAGCCATAGAGCTGCGCAGCAGTATAGGCACCGCCAGAGGCTGCTCCTCTGCTTATGCATTGTTGGCGGTACTCGCTCTCCCAGACAACATATTGCGCAGGGTTCAAGAGCATGTGGAAAGTGGTCTTCCAGTCCTCCGGAACCATTACGTGATTCCGCATAACTGCCTCCAACATGCCTCTCACATAGGGGCTGGTGATTCCCACGTCCCGTATTGCCTTGCGGAGCTCAGTGAGAACGTTATAACCTATGGGGCGATACTCGACAACTCGCCAGATGACGCCATCCTTCCCCACATGGTCGGTGAAGTGGGCGGGGCACACAGCGAGGAGGTCGGCATCGTCTTCCATCAGGGTTTCCTTCCTCCGCAGATCGTGGTCAAGACGCTCTGCTAGAGTTTTGAAACTCGCGCCATTACGTGGCATTGACGGAGGTGTGGTGGCTTCGGAAACGGGAGGGGGAAGCGGAGTAGAAGGTGGCGCGAAAGGAGGAGGCGGCAGGGCCGCGAGAGTACGAGCGAGAGAGTTTGAATGAGGAGAGGAAGCGAGTGAAACGGGAGGAGGACAGGCATCCTGCTTAGTGGATAGAGAAAATTCTGGGCTTGAAATTGTAGGTGAAAGATCAAAAGGAGGGAGATCCATGGCAAAGACACCATGGACCTGCAGGCTGATGGCGACATAACATTGTCGCCACGTCAGTAGCAGTGACACCGGCGCGCGAGGCTCTCTGTGCAGAGTGCGCCCGATGTTTTCCCAGTCCTTAAGATTGAATGTCCCCCTCTCTGGGTACCATGGACATTGCCTATCAATCTCCTCAACCAATTCGCGCAGATCCCTTCTCTTTACTGGGACTCTGCCGCGTTTCGTTAGTGCCTTCAGCTCACTAACGTGCTTGTCATAAGCCGTGCTTTTGCAAGCGCCCATACTTACCGGTGGTTCGTCAGACGAGAGAGTGTCCTAGAACGCGGGTCCGAGGATGCGCCGATCCAGCGGACGGTCGGTACCGAGGGGGTGGGTCCGAGGATGCGCCGATCCAGCGGACGGTCGGTACCGAGAAGCCCTTTCCCAGGCGACGGTAAGCAGGGTGGAGGTTCGAGGATTCCCGGGTTTCGGCACCAGCTTGTAGTCTTGCCCACGAGGCCCCAAGGAAGAGACGAGACGTGGAGATTTCATCTGGTGGAGAGAGCCAGTAGCAGGAAGCGCGGGATCCCGTGATCCTGGCAACTCTGCCGTGTGCTCGCCCCTCGCACCTTTTATTAGGGTTTCACTGGGGGCGTGTAAAGGGGTCGGGCAGGCGGGAGAGCGGGAGAGCGGGAGAGCGGGAGAACGGGAGACCATCATGTGATGCATGATCTCATCGGGCTGCTACGTGCGGGAGGAAGCATCCGCGTCTGGGTCTAATCCTCACCTGAGGGCAAGAGCCCTTTTGTCCCTTTGTATGGGACACCTGGTGACCGCGAGTCAGGCAGTTCATGACCCGTGACTCACGGGGGAGTGGGGGTTGGGGGAGCGTGTGCGCCCAGAAGGCCGTAGCCGGCACCGGCATTCCAAGCGCTCTTTCTACGGTTCTGCTGGGTTCGCGGGCTCACCCCTACATCTCCCCGTTTCTAACGTTTTAGGAAGGAAGCCGAATCAGTTGGGGCAATTTAGGGGGATGCTTGCCTCCCCAGGAACTCGCTCAAGCTGGCTGAGCTGTTTGTGCAACATGAGGACCTGGTTGCAACGTAGGGGAAAGTCATAGGGTCTCTTACAAACGTTACAGGCAAAAGCAGATACACATTGAACAAGGCAAGACCCGAGGCATATGGTCATACCAATGAAAGATAATTTGTACAACAGCGCTTAACCATCCCCCTGGCAGCCAACTCCAAAGGGCTGACCACCAGTGGGAGCAACACATCATATTTCAAGATTAAGATACAACATCTTGCGACTCACGCACTTTCATATGAATCAAATGGGAGTTATCAGAGAGATTTAAGCAACACATATTATGTACATTTTCACTACCTTGTGGTGATACAGCCAACAGCAAATAATCAAAATGACACGATTATCTAAAAAAAGTCACTTGGCCGAAGTTCCTATTTGCTTTTCCCGAGGAGGCCAGGGCATCCAGAGCAGTGGAAGTGGAATTAATGGACTTCGCATGAGGGAACAGGCCAACCCGTGTCGTCTTAAGCGTTGTAGGTGGCGAGATCCTGGGACTCCCCTCCAGGGGAGGTTCTTGAGGGAAACATACTTGGCTTTGGAGAGAGCAACTGCATGGCTCCGGCAGGAGAAGGGTCGAGGGGAAGAGTGGAGCTGACAAAGCGTTTGGAGGCTCCCGGGGAGGAGCCTGAGGCAGAACTGATGGTAAGGCGGCTAAGGCAACAAAGGAGTCCTGGCCGGAGAGGTCTCCAGGAGTTCGTGGGGAAATTGGCAGGGAAATCAGTAGATTCCCCGCCTGCAAATGCTGTTCCAGGCGAGAAGGTGGAAGTTGGCAGTGGCGTGAGCTGCTCCCCGATGTTGATTTGATTAAGATCCCTTGAGGGGGTACTTGAGCGTCACCGGCAGGAGGAGGCAGCAGAACAAGCAGCTGATTGTGGCTGTAGAATTTGCAGCAGTAGCCGCCAAAGATGCCCAGCGCCAGGGATCCCCGAGCGTTTCGAGGCGGCCCACACTGTAGCGGCAGCTCCCGAGCCTGGTTGGTCGTAGTCCCTGATGTCCCCCTAGGTTGTCGAGACGCCTTCGGACCCGTTCACAGTGCTAGCCGGCCCGGCTCCGTTGAGGCAGCGGGGCAGGAGTCCCCTCGAGGAGGAGTCCGTTCTATCTCCGGGGTAGAGGTCGGTTTCCTTCTAGTGCAGCCCCATGAGCTGGCAGGACATGGCGAGCTGGGGATCCACAGGGGACCTGTAGGGAGAAAGGACTGAAGCATACCCCCTTCCCCAGGTTATGAGGGGGGCCGGGCCCTGCCACCAAGCCCGATTAGGAAGCTGGCGGTAGTGGAGCCTGGGCGTGGGGGAGGGGCTCTGGGTGCCTGAAGTGCCTCTCTACCGGGGGTGATCACCCTTGCCCAGAAGGGTAGAAGCCCAGAAACAGGGGTTAAGTGATTGATGGTGAATAGCACTTTTGATACTGTTTGCTGGACGAGCCCTAAGTTGGGGGGGCCACCTATTCCCCTTTCTTTAGTTTGTTTGGCCAAAATTTCCTTGAAGGTGCGGTTGGCTCACTCAACGATCGCCTGGCCGGTGCTGTTATAGGGGATTCCGTGTGTTAACACGATCCCCCAGTTGGTGCAAAACTGGAGTATGGCGGCGGAGGAATATGCGGGTGCATTGTCAGTTTTGAGGTGGAGGGGATGCCCCATAACCGTGATGCATGCGAAGAGGTGTTGGAGGACATGATTGGTAGTTTCTCAGCGAAGTGGTGTGGCCCAAATGTACCCAGAGTATGTGTCTGTGGTCACGTGCAGATGTTTCCATGGGGCTAGGGCCGGGACCATTGTTACGTCCATTTGCCACAGCTCATTTGCCAGGATTCCCCTTGGATTTACTCCAGGGTCTGCGGAGGAGCCGAGGCGTGAGCACTGGGCACACGATTTCACTATAGACTGTGCCTGGTTGAGGGGAATGCGACATGAACGAGCAAGAGCTTTTGCCCCCTGGTGGAAGAAGTCATGGGACTGAACAGGATCAGAGAAAAGGGAGGAGACGTGGGTAGCGTCATCCGCGCGCTGGTTCCCCTCGCTGAGGGGGCCTGGAAGCGGCGTGTGACTGCGCATATGGCCCACGAAGTAGCTAGAAGTTCTGGATGCTAGCAAGTTCTGCAACGTCAGGAAAAGACTCATGAGATTTGGGTCGATCTGGGGGGCAACGTAAGCTCCGGGTAGGTGGGTGATTACATGCGCTACATATTGTGAATCGACCAAGAGGTTGAAGGGCTGAGAGAAGGTTCGAAAGGCCAGGATGGCTGCGGTGAGCTCGCTCCGTTGAGCCGAAGCCTGAGGCGGCGTGTAAGCCGTTTGCCATCTCCCGTCTTGCTGAAAGGCGATGGCGCCGACGCGCTTATTGCCGTCGGCAAAGACTGTGAGAGCGTCCTGGAGCGACATAGAGGCCGCCAGGGGTCGGACAGTACAGGGGTTAGAATGAAGGAGGGTAAAGCGTGGGTCTGGGGAAGATGGAAGAGGATCTCTCCTACGAAACCTTCCAAGGCCAGCTGTAAGGATGGGGAAGCGTTCCAAAGGTGTTGGAAATCTGCTCTGTTAAGAGGCATGATGATTTTGTCCGGGTCCCACCCGACCATTACCATGGTGCGTTGGC